>NW_024607400.1:0-25282 GCF_018296145.1 Oncorhynchus tshawytscha | reverse complement strand
GTGCAGGTTGGCCGACAGGACGAAGCTCTCAGTCTTCAGCCAGTCCATAATGGCTCTCACCTCCATCTCTCTCATTCCACTCTCCTTCTTAGAGAAGGCATCTGGGAAGTTCCTGTTTAGATCGATGCCGTTCTTATTGAACCTGTCAGGGAACCATATGACAGAATATTAAGTTCACTAGGTACCGACCAAATAAAATACAATTTTATTTGTCACATGCGCCGAATACAACAGGTGTAGGTAGACCTTAGTGAAATGCCGAGTACAACAGGTGTAGGTAACCTTAGTGAAATGCCGAGTACAACAGGTGTAGGTAACCTTAGTGAAATGCCGAGTACAACAGGTGTAGGTAGACCTTAGTGAAATGCCGAATACAACAGGTGTAGGTAGACCTTAGTGAAATGCCGAATACAACAGGTGTAGGTAGACCTTAGTGAAATGCCGAGTACAACAGGTGTAGGTAGACCTTAGTGAAATGCCGAGTACAACAGGTGTAGGTAACCTTAGTGAAATGCCGAGTACAACAGGTGTAGGTAGACCTTAGTGAAATGCCGAATACAACAGGTGTAGGTAGACCTTAGTGAAATGCCGAATACAACAGGTGTAGGTAGACCTTAGTGAAATGCCGAGTACAACAGGTGTAGGTAGACCTTAGTGAAATGCCGAGTACAACAGGTGTAGGTAGACCTTAGTGAAATGCCGAACAGGTCTCTCTCTCTCTCTGTCTCTCTCTCTCTCTCTATTGCCCTCTCTGTCTCTCTATTGCCCTCTCTGTCTCTCTATTGCCCCCTCTGTCTCTCTATTGCCCCCTCTCTCTCTCTATTGCCCCCTCTCTCTCTCTATTGCCCCCTCTCTCTCTCTATTGCCCCCTCTCTCTCTCTATTGCCCCCTCTCTCTCTCTATTGCCCCCTCTCTCTCTCTATTGCCCCCTCTCTTTGCTCTGCTAAGACATTCAGAGCACTGATATCCCATTCAGTGTGATCAGACCATTCCTTATTTAAAAACAGTCATTGGTCCATTCATAAGATTCAGGCAGAGAGCTCGAATTGAAATTCTGTGGTCGCTGTTTACCCAGTGGCATCCTGCCGCATTGAAAGATGACGAGCGAGGATACCAAACAGTCACTCACCGTACCGACTAAGGTGGCCCTATACCAAACAGTCACTCACCGTACCGACTAAGGTGGCCCTATACCAAACAGTCACTCACCGTACCGACTAAGGTGGCCCTATACCAAACAGTCACTCACCGTACCGACTAAGGTGGATCTATACCAAACAGTCACTCACCGTACAGACTAAGGTGGATCTATACCAAACAGTCACTCACCGTACAGACTAAGGTGGATCTATACCAAACAGTCACTCACCGTACAGACTAAGGTGGATCTATACCAAACAGTCACTCACCGTACAGACTAAGGTGGCCCTATACCAAACAGTCACTCACCGTACCGACTAAGGTGGCCCTATACCAAACAGTCACTCACCGTACCGACTAAGGTGGCCCTATACCAAACAGTCACTCACCGTACAGACTAAGGTGGCCCTATACCAAACAGTCACTCACCGTATCGACTAAGGTGGCCCTATACCAAACAGTCACTCACCGTACAGACTAAGGTAGCCCTATACCAAACAGTCACTCACCGTACAGACTAAGGTAGCCCTATACCAAACAGTCACTCAACGTACCGACTAAGGTGGCCCTATACCAAACAGTCACTCACCGGACCGACTAAGGTGGACCTATACCAAACAGTCACTCACCGTACAGACTAAGGAGGACCTATACCAAACAGTCACTCACCGTACAAACTAAGGTGGCCCTATACCAAACCACTGTCATGCTACTGTTCTCTCTCTTTCTCTCTGCTCTGTGATGACATTCACAGTGACTTAAGACCTCCAACACCATCCAGTAACATCGTTCGAGCGTCTTCAGATGCATAAAACAAATGTCGGTCCCAATCATGAGGTTCAGGGCCAGTCGCGGCCTTGAATCAAATTCCTACTGTTTATCTCTGCGTCCCAAATAACACACAATTCCCTATATAGTGCACTACTGTTGACCAGCGCATGGCCACTATATAGGGAAATGTGACGCTGTGAGTCGAGAAGCAGGTGGAAACATTGAATAGAACAACAAACGAGATAAAGGGGAGGTCGTGGAGGGACAGATAAAGGGGAGGTCGTGGAGGGACAGATAAAGGGGAGGTCGTGGAGGGACAGATAAAGGGGAGGTCGTGGAGGGACAGATAAAGGGGAGGTCGTGGAGGGACAGAAAGGGGAGGTCGTGGAGGGACAGATAAAGGGGAGGTCGTGGAGGGACAGATAAAGGGGAGGTCGTGGAGGGACAGATAAAGGGGAGGTCGTGGAGCGACAGATAAAGGGGAGGTCGTGGAGCGACAGATAAAGGGGAGGTAATTTGGTCCATGTGTGAATCCTGATGATCTACAGGTGTGAATCCTGATGATCTACAGGTGTGAATCCTGATGATCTACAGGTGTGAATCCTGATGATCTACAGGTGTGAATCCTGATGATCTACAGGTGTGAATCCTGATGATCTACAGGTGTGAATCCTGATGATCTACAGGTGTGCGTAATGATGATCTACAGGTGTGTGTAATGAAGAATCCAAGGCCCGGTGGTTAGTAATCCGGCGACATCGAACGCCGGAGGAGAGGAGCAGGAGGAGTCGACGTGGCAGGAATAGGGGGCCATTTGTGACACAAGCCAGGGGTAAAAGGAGAAGGAAGGAGACTCAGAGCGGAGGAGGAGGAAGTGCCAGGATGTTTGCTGAACTCGTCAGAGCGTGGCCGGGCCGGGATGTGTGGGGCATTAGGTAAACATTATAAGACTATCTATTCCCCCCCCTCCCCTCCCCTCTACTCCACCTCTCCTCAGAGCACAAAGAGCTCTTTATCCTCACTCTGCCTCAAGTAGGGGAACACAGCTCTGCTACAGTCAAGGAGAGAAGAAGACATGATTCCCTCCCAGGCCGTGTCTCTACATGAGGGGAGAAGAAGACATGATTCACTCCCAGGCCATGTCTCTACATGAGGGGAGAAGAAGACATGATTCACTCCCAGGCCATGTCTCTACATGAGGGGAGAAGAAGACATGATTCACTCCCAGGCCGTGTCTCTCGCTGGCTGCAGGTCAGGATCTGTCTCCATTAGCAGGTCAGAATCTGTCTCCCTGACCTTTCAGCAAATGACCAGTAGGAAATATCCCAGATTGTGCCTTTAACAGTGATTAAAAACACAGCACGACCAGGTCACACACACACGAGATCAGGTCTGTTTACCCCAGACCACAGAGAAACAAATGATCTCCTGCAGGAATTCCGATGAGCTTTAGATGTTTACAACTCTTTGATGTGGATAGTTTGTGGTCTGCTAATGCTCGTCATCCACTACACAACGGACATCTTTATATCATCAACGTATCTTCAACAGCATATTCATGGGGGAACTCACTACAATGGCTTTTAACTTCCAAGAATCAGAATTTAGTAAAAACATACGTATCTCTGGGTGGTCGAAGGTTTGAACAACTCAACAGTTAAGAAACCAACAGGATGCCTGGTCAATTCTTTCACTGTGTTTTAATGGTATCATATCGCTGGCTGCAAACCAACAGGATGCCTGGTTAAATCTGTCACTGTGTCTTAACGGTACCATATCGCTGGCTGCAAACCAACAGGATGCCTGGTTAAATCTGTCACTGTGTCTTAAAGGTACCATATCGCTGGCTGCAAACCAACAGGATGCCTGGTTAAATCTGTCACTGTGTCTTAATGGTACCATATCGCTGGCTGCAAACCAACAGGATGCCTGGTTAAATCTGTCACTGTGTCTTAATGGTACCATATCGCTGGCTGCAAACCAACAGGATGCCTGGTTAAATCTGTCACTGTGTCTTAATGGTACCATATCGCTGGCTGCAAACCAACAGGATGCCTGGTTAAATCTGTCACTGTGTCTTAACGGTACCATATCGCTGGCTGCAAACCAACAGGATGCCTGGTCAATTCTTTCACTGTGTTTTAATGGTATCATATCGCTGGCTGCAAACCAACAGGATGCCTGGTTAAATCTGTCACTGTGTCTTAACGGTACCATATCGCTGGCTGCAAACCAACAGGATGCCTGGTTAAATCTGTCACTGTGTCTTAACGGTACCATATCGCTGGCTGCAAACCAACAGGATGCCTGGTTAAATCTGTCACTGTGTCTTAATGGTACCATATCGCTGGCTGCAAACCAACAGGATGCCTGGTTAAATCTGTCACTGTGTCTTAACGGTACCATATCGCTGGCTGCAAACCAACAGGATGCCTGGTTAAATCTGTCACTGTGTCTTAACGGTACCATATCGCTGGCTGCAAACCAACAGGATGCCTGGTGAAATCTGTCACTGTGTCTTAACGGTACCATATCGCTGGCTGCAAACCAACAGGATGCCTGGTGAAATCTGTCACTGTGTCTTAATGGTACCATACCTGTCACGCCCTGACCTTAGAGATCCTTATTATTCTCGGTTTGGTTAGGTTCTGTGTTTTCCATTTCTTTTGTTGGCCGGTTATTGGTTCCCAATCAGAGGCAGCTGTCTATCGGTGTCTCTGATTGGGAATGATACTTAGGCAGCCCTTTTTTCCACCTGAGTTTGTGGGATCTTGTTTTCTGTTTAGTTTCTGTAGCCTGACAGAACGGTGCGCTTTTGGGTTTTTTCGCTTTTTGTTTGAGTGTTTTTTTTAAAATATTAAAATGATGAACACGCCGCTCCTTGGTCTACTCATTATACCACCAACGAGAGCCGTTACAACACCACTCGCTGCAAATCGGTTGTTTTTGGGGGGCGCACAGTTTATGACTCTCACAATACAGCTGATCCTCACTAGGCAATAAGAAGAAAACCACTTTCCTAATGGAAGACTGGGCTCTTTCTGCTGTCTCCTTGTTTTACTGACAACGTGACAGTATATATATATATATATATATATATCAGGAAAAGAAACTCTATTGCCATTAAGAAACGTTGCCAGGAATTAGCCTCGATGTTGTACACAGGAAGTTGAGAATCATCCGCATCGACAATCACTACAGTGTGTCTGGATAGGGATACAAACAGCGTAGTAGTCTGTTGGAAAATACTACCCAGCTGATCCTAAACCAGTCAGGTGGGATATTCTAATTGTCTTATTAGTATGTATAATCATAGCCAATCACATATGATAATAATGATGACATCATAATGTTGTTCTCTTTGTTACCACAGTCTAGTGTCCTATAGAGGGGACAGGTCCCTACAGTATAGAGCAGGACTCTAGTGTACTAGACTCCTGCTCTATACTGTATACAGTAGGGAATAGGACCACCTGGCATGATGACTCCTTGCTGTCCCCAGTCCACCTGGCTGTGCTGCTGCTCCAGTTTCAACTGTTCTGCCTGCGGCTATGAAACCCTGACCTGTTCACCGGACGTGCTACCTGTCCCAGACCTGCTGTTTTCAACTCTCTAGAGACAGCAGGAGCGGTAGAGATACTCTCAATGATCAGCTATGAAAAGCCAACTGACATTTACTCCCGAGATGCTGACTTGCTACACCCTCGATAACTACTGTGATTATTATTATTTGACCATGCTGGTCATTTATGAACATTTGAATATCTTGGCCATGTTCTGTTATAATCTCCACCCGGCACAGCCAGAAGAGGACTGGCCACCCCACATAGCCTGGTTCCTCTCTAGGTTTCTTCCTAGGTTTGGCCTTTCTAGGGAGTTTTTCCTAGCCACTGTGCTTCTACACCTGCATTGCTTGCTGTTTGGGGGTTTTAGGCTGGGTTTCTGTACAGCACTTTGAGATATCAGCTGATGTACGAAGGGCTATATAAATACATTTGATTTGAATAGGCTTCCATTTGGGAGGCACACAGAGATATATGAGAAGACATGAGGATGTTTCCTGTCTAGCTATGTGACATTTATAGTGTTTATAAAATACTATTCCGTCCACTCTCAGGGCAGAGAGAGACAGAGATATTGTCCCTTTTGTACTTATTTGCACATTTGACATTTGAAATGTATTTATTCTTTTGGAACTTCTGTGAGTGTAATGTTTACTGTTAATTTTTGTTTATTTCACTTTTGTTTATTATCTACTTCGGCAATGGAAACATGTTTCCCATGCCAATAAAGCTCTTAAATTGAATTGAGAGGAACAGAGAGGTAGGTAGAGGAACAGAGAGGTAGGTAGAGGGACAGAGAGGTAGGTAGAGGGACAGAGAGGTAGGTAGAGGGACAGAGAGGTAGGTAGAGGAACAGAGAGGTAGGTAGAGGAGGTAGGTAGAGGGACAGAGAGGTAGGTAGAGGGAACAGAGAGGTAGGTAGAGGAACAGAGAGGTAGGTAGAGGAACAGAGAGGTAGGTAGAGGGACAGAGAGGTAGGTAGGGAGAGGGACAGAGACAGGTAGGTAGGTAGGGACAGAGAGGTAGGTAGAGGGACAGAGAGGTAGGTAGAGGGAACAGAGAGGTAGGTAGAGGGGACAGAGAGGTAGGTAGAGGGACAGAGAGGTAGGTAGAGGGACAGAGAGGTAGGTAGAGGGACAGAGAGGTAGGTAGAGGAACAGAGAGGTAGGTAGAGGGACAGAGAGGTAGGTAGAGGGACAGAGAGGTAGGTAGAGGGAACAGAGAGGTAGGTAGAGGGAACAGAGAGGTAGGTAGAGGGAACAGAGAGGTAGGTAGAGGAACAGAGAGGTAGGTAGAGGAACAGAGAGGTAGGTAGAGGGACAGAGAGGTAGGGAACAGAGAGGTAGAGAGGACAGGTAGAGGTAAAGAGACAGACTAGGTAGAGGAACAGAGGTAGGTAGAGGAACAGAAAGAGGTAAAGAGAGAAAGAGAGAGAGAGAGGTAGGTAGAGGGACAGAGAAGGAGAGAGACAGGTAGAGGTAAAGAGACAGACTCTCTCTCTCTGTGGTATGTCGAGGAACCTAGAAAGAGGTAAAGAGAGAGAGAGACAGAGAGACAGAGGGTAGGTAGAGGGACAGAGAAGGAGAGAGACAGGTAGAGGTAAAGAGACAGACTCTCTCTCTGTGGTATGTCGAGGAACCTAGAAAGAGGTAAAGAGAGAAGAGAGAGAGAGAGACAGAGGTAGGTAGAGGAACAGAGAGAGTAAAGAGAGAGAGAGAGTAAGAGAGAGAGAGAGAGAGAGGTAAAGAGAGAGAGAGAGAAAGAGAGAGAGACAGAGAGAGGGGGGTAGGTAGAGGGAAAGAGAGAGAGAGGTAAAGAGAGGTAGGTAGAGGGGTAGGTAGAGGTAAAGAGAGGAGGTAGGTAGAGGGAGAAGAGAGAGAGAGGGGGTAGGTAGAGAGGTAAGAGAGAGAGAGAGGGGGGGTAGGTAGAGGGACAGAGAGAGGTAGAGGGAAGAGGGAGAGGTAGAGAGAAAGAGAGAGAGAGGGGTAGGTAGAGGGAAAGAGAGAGAGAGGGGGGTAGGTAGAGGGAAAGAGAGAGAGAGAGGGGTAGAGAGAGAGAGAGAGAGAACGTGGGCGAGAGACAGCGTCTCACTTTCAGTTACTATAAACAGATTCCTTAAAACAACCCAGGAATACTCCTTGAAGAGATGTCCCTGCAGTTGACCCCTGTTAAAAACACTCCATGGTGCCTCCATACCCCAGCAGCAGAGGTCATGGGTCCCCTGTCTGAGTGCCCTCTCTGGGTGCCTTCACCGGTCCGGTGGGGGGTACTATGGAGGGAGATGGATGGCCTGGTAAATGGACCGGGGCTGCGTACTGTTTATACCCAGACATAAACAGACGTATACCAGACCTGACAACACATAACATTGGTGATTTAGGCAAGGGAGAGAGCAGGCCCGTCTGTCAGTCTGTGAATGGGTTTCCTCCAGGTGCTTGAGTCTTACCTTGCTCACTAACCCCCTCCCCAACCCTTCCTCACACCTGCCCATATCAAATCAAATCAATTTATATAGCCCTTCGTACATCAGCTGATATCTCAAAGTGCTGTACAGAAACCCAGCCTAAAACCCCCAAAAAGCAAGCAATGCAGGTGTAGAAACATCCTCCTCACCCCCCAGCATCAGAGCCTCTCTGAGGTCACATCCTTCTCCATCCTCACCCCCAACCTTCTCCCCCAGCATCAGAGCCTCTCTGAGGTCACATCCTTCTCCATCCTCACCCCCAACCTTCTCCCCCAGCCTCAGAGCCTCTCTGAGGTGTTTCAACAGCTATAGTATCGTGACTGTGGGAAAAGTAGGGCTGTCCCCGACAAAAAAGAATAATCTTGGTCGACCAAAAGTCATCTGTTCTTTGGACCAATGGATTGGTCAAAATGTTTTTACGCGTATTGTTCCATACCTATGTATGTGAGCTTGTCTGATGCTTTAAGTGTACGATTTGATGAAATATGACAAATGCCTCAAGAGGGTGCCAGAAATCTAGATAAAAAAAAACAACCTGAGCCAACTATTCACCTCCTGCTGGCTCTCAGATTCTGCCATTGCTGTAACATCAGCAACCTTTCTTATGTTGAATATATCTTACCATCTCTCCCCATCTACGTGGTTTTATATATATATATATCTTACAGTTATGGTTTTTTTATGGTTATATATATATATATCTTACCATCTCTCCCCATCTACGTGCCAGTTATGGTTTTATGGTTATATATATATATATATATATCTTACCATCTCTCCCCATCTACGTGCCAGTTATGGTTTTATGGTTATATATATATATATATATCTTACCATCTCTCCCCATCTACGTGCCAGTTATGGTTTTATATATATATTATATATATCTACGTGCCAGTTATGGTTTTATGGTTATATATATCTTACATCTATCGTGCCAGTTATGGTTTTATATATATATATCTATCTTACCATCTCTCCCCATCTACGTGCCAGTTATGGTTTTATATATATATATATATATATATATATCTTACCATCTCTCCCCATCTACGTGCCAGTTATGGTTTTATATATATATATATATATATCTTATCTACATCTCTCCTCCCCATCTACGTGCCAGTTATGGTTTTATATATATATATATATACCATCTCTCCCCATCTACGTATTATGGTTTTATATATATATATATATCTTACCATCTCTCCCCATTATGGTTTTATATATATATATATATCTTACCATCTCTCCCCATCTACGTGCCAGTTATGGTTTTATATATATATATATATATATCTTACCATCTCTCCCCATCTACGTGCCAGTTATGGTTTTATGGTTATATATATATATCTTACCATCTCTCCCCATCTATGGTTTTATGGTTATATATATATATATATATCTTACAGTTATGGTTTTTTTATGGTTATATATATATATCTTACCATGGTTATATATATATATCTTACCATCTCTCCCCATCTACGTGCCAGTTATGGTTTTATGGTTATATATATATCTTATATCTTACCATCTCTACGTGCCAGTTATGGTTTTATGGTTATATATATATCTTACCATCTCTCCCCATCTATGTGCCAGTTATGGTTATATATATATATATATCTTACCATCTCTCCCCATCTACGTGCCAGTTATGGTTATATATATATATATATATCTTACCATCTCTACGTGCCAGTTATGGTTTTTATATTCACATTTCCGTGAAACAGTTTAATTGATAATAATCTCAATTATTTAGATCCAGCAGCATGCCATCCTGCATACCATTGCTGGCTTGTTTCTGAAGCTAAGCAGGGTTGGTCCTGGTTGGTCCCTGGATGGGAGACCAGATGCTGCTGGAAGTGGTGTTGGAGGGCCAGTAGGAGGCACTCTCAGGGTGCTGTCTTTCAAATGGGATGTTAAATGAGTGTCCTGACTCTGAGGTTGTTAAAGATCCCATGGCACTTATTAGGGTAGGGGTGTTAATCCTGGTGTCCTGGCTAAATTCCCAATCTGGCCCTCAAACCATCACGGTCACCTAATAATCCCCAGTTAACAATTGGCTCGTTCATCCCCCTCCTCTCACCAACCTATTCCCCAGGTCGATGCAGCAAATGAGAATGTGTTCTCAGTCAATTTACCTGGTAAAAAAAAATATTTATTAGTCATGTAGTTAATCAAAATTATAAAACCTAAAAAGTAACTTCTATTGCCATCTATGTCAAAATAGTCTACACAAAGCCAACAAATAAAAACATTGCAGTACCCAGCTCGAAAATATCCAGAAATAAAATGAATATCCTATAAAATCACATTGTTGCAGACAGGCCACGTGTAGCCAGACTTGAAACCTTGTATCAACTATTAACTTGGGTCAGGCCAGAAGCATGCACTAGCGAACTTGCAACATTGTGTCAAATATTCTGGGCCCTCAGAGAGAGTTTCCCCACCAGTGAGCTCGGGACAGACACAGCTGTAGACTATTTGCACAAGGGATAAGAAGCAGTGCTGGACTTGGACAGGAGCTCACTGGAGCGGAGTACTGACACCTCACACGTTCTACTGCTTGAGCTCCTGTTCTTCTTATAGAATATTAGTATTGAGGAGTTCCGGCACCCAGAATGAGTACTGGAACCTATTTCAGTCCAAGTCAAGCACTGATAAGAAGTAATCAGATAGGACTATTTTTAGGAGTTTAGTTTTAGGAACTATTGTAATTCTCAGTGGATGAATTGCTTGCTGTTTGGAGGTGAAGAAAACATTTTGAGAAGCTCCACAGGTCATTAGTGGTGGTGTGTTAAGCCAATCAGAAACACGATCAGATCCACCAAAGGGCACATTTATATGCCTACATTTTCGCACAGGCCAGGTAGCCCAGGTAGGGCCTACTTCTGTGTGTAAATCGGGCCAGGTAGCCCATAGGCCTACTTCTGTGTGTAAATCGGGCCAGGTAGCCCATAGGCCTACTTCTGCCAGGCCTACTTCTGTGTGTAAATCGGGCCAGGTAGCCCATAGGCCTACTTCTGTGTGTAAATCCCAGGTACCCCATAGGCCTACTTCTGTGTGTAAATCGGGCCAGGTACCCCATAGGCCTACTTCTGTGTGTAAATCGGGCCAGGTGCCCCATAGGCCTACTTCTGTGTGTAAATCGGGCCAGGTGCCCCATAGGCCTACTTCTTTGTCAGGAGCACCTCAAACAAAAGACAATGACAAATTTACAAAAAAACTTTTAAAAAAAGTACAAAATAAACCAAAAGTTGCTTCTCACAAGTGTAGCATAGGTTGTGTGCTCAGCAAACAATCTGTCCAATCAGACAATGATAAAAACAAAAAAACTGGAATAATATTATAGAATGCATTAACACAGGATTAGAAATGATATAAATTAATGGTAAATATACTACTGGTGATGTAATGGGGGAATTGATAATACACTAACAAATCACACAATAAAGTTATGAAACAATGAATGTGTACAAATTGGCAGTAGAAAGCAGTGCATTCTGGAGAGAGAAGTGTATTGTGCATCTGGGCTGTGTGGTTAACCCGACGTCTGCATTGGTGGTACAACATTTACGTTGATACGGACTCAGCAGAAGGCAGGGAAGTCATACTTCTGGAGCTTCGCAGAGCAGAGCCGTTGTCTCAACAAAGTGAGTTTGTGTTGAAAATACACATTTCCCCTCAGATTACACAGACCCACAAAGAATTTGAAAACAAATCTAAATTTTGATAGACTCCCATATCTACTGGATGAAATAACACAGTGTGACATCACAGCAGCGAGATTTGTGACCTGTTGCCACACGAAAAGGGCAACCAGTGAAGAACAAAAACCCCATTGTAAATACAACCCATGTGTTGTTTCGTACTTTAACTCTTTGCACGCCGCTACAACACATGGAACGTGTGAGGGTAATGTTTACTGTTCACTTTTTACTGTTTATTTCACTTTTGTTTATTCTTTTCACTTGCTTTGGCAATGTTAAACATGTTACCCTTGCCAATAAAGCCACATTGAGAGAGAGCGAGAGAGCGAGCGAGCGAACAGCTATACCACAGACTAGAAGGGAGGTAACATCCTGTAGCTATACCACAGACTAGAAGGCAGGTAACCTCCTGTAGCTATACCACAGACTAGAAGGGAGGTAACCTCCTGTAGCTATACCACAGACTAGAAGGCAGGTAACCTCCTGTAGCTATACCACAGACTACCTGTAGCTATACCACAGACTAGAAGGGAGGTAACCTCCTGTAGCTATACCACAGACTAGAAGGGTAACCTCCTGGCTATACCACAGACTAACCTCCTGTAGCTATACCACAGACTAGAAGGGAGGTAACCTCCTGTAGCTATACCACAGACTAGAAGGGAGAGGTAACCACAGACTAGAAGGGAGGTAACCTCCTGTAGCTATACCACAGACTATACCACAGACTAGAAGGGAGGTAACCTCCTGTAGCTATACCACAGACTAGAAGGGAGGTAACCTCCTGTAGCTATACCACAGACTAGAAGGGAGGTAACCTCCTGTGTAGAAGACTAGAAGGGAGGTAACCTCCTGTAGCTATACCACAGACTAGAAGGGAGGTAACCTCCTGTAACCTCAGACTAGAGCTATACCACAGACTAGAAGGGAGGTAACCTCCTGTAGCTATACCACAGACTAGAAGGGAGGTAACATCCTGTAGCTATACCACAGACTAGAAGGGAGGTAACATCCTGTAGCTATACCACAGACTAGAAGGGAGGTAACCTCCTGGTAACATAGCTATACCACAGACTAGAAGGGAGGTAACCTCCTGTAGCTATACCACAGACTTGAAGGGAGGTAACCTCCTGTAGTGATACCACAGACTAGAAGGGAGGTAACCTCCTGTAGCTATACCAGACTAGAAGGGAGGTAACCTCCTGTAGTTATACCACAGTAATTTACGGTGCACCACCACTCTGTCATTCAGCTGCGTCCCAAATGGAACTCTATTTCCTATGTAGTGCACTACTTTTAACCAGGGCACTCTATCAAAAGTAGTGCACGATATTGGGAATAGTGTGCCATTTGGGATGCAAGTCAGTGTGGAGAAAATAACTCTGTTGACCCACAGACAGACATATTGGATCCAGATTTATTGCGTAACAGAAGGGCAACTTGTGGATGACTTGGTCTGGTCTGATGTGTGATGTTTCAACCCACTGTGGCCCAGTTGGAGCACGAGATGGGATGGGTCCGAGTTGGACGGAGGTGTTAATTAGAGACTTCAACAAACTTGGGCTTCAAAAGATGAAAAGCCTTAAACAGACCAAGGAAAGGCATCTGTTTTAGTTGTAAAAAATAAACTGCCCTCGTCAGATGTGGCAGAGTTGGAGACCTCTGACTCTGTACTATAGAGAGGACAGGTCCCTACTGTATACAGTATAGAGCAGGACTCTAGATGTTGTAGTTAAATAAACTGCCCTCGTCAGATGTGGCAGAGTTGGAGACCTCTGACTCTGTACTATAGAGAGGACAGGTCCCTACTGTATACAGTATAGAGCAGGACTCTAGATGTTGTAGTTAAATAAACTGCCCTCGTCAGATGTGGCAGAGTTGGAGACTCTGACTCTGTACTATAGAGAGGACAGGTCCCTACTGTATACAGTATAGAGCAGGACTCTAGATGTTGTAGTTAAATAAACTGCCCTCGTCAGATGTGGCAGAGTTGGAGACTTCTGACTCTGTACTATAGAGAGGACAGGTCCCTACTGTATACAGTATAGAGCAGGACTCTAGATGTTGTAGTTAAATAAACTGCCCTCGTCAGATGTGGCAGAGTTGGAGACTTCTGACTCTGTACTATAGAGAGGACAGGTCCCTACTGTATACAGTATAGAGCAGGACTCTAGATGTTGTAGTTAAATAAACTGCCCTCGTCAGATGTGGCAGAGTTGGAGACTTCTGACTCTGTACTATAGAGAGGACAGGTCCCTACTGTATACAGTATAGAGCAGGACTCTAGATGTTGTAGTTAAATAAACTGCCCTCGTCAGATGTGGCAGAGTTGGAGACTTCTGACTCTGTACTATAGAGAGGACAGGTCCCTACTGTATACAGTATAGAGCAGGACTCTAGATGTTGTAGTTAAATAAACTGCCCTCGTCAGATGTGGCAGAGTTGGAGACTTCTGACTCTGTACTATAGAGAGGACAGGTCCCTACTGTATACAGTATAGAGCAGGACTCTAGATGTTGTAGTTAAATAAACTGCCCTCGTCAGATGTGGCAGAGTTGGAGACTTCTGACTCTGTACTATAGAGAGGACAGGTCCCTACTGTATACAGTATAGAGCAGGACTCTAGATGTTGTAGTTAAATAAACTGCCCTCGTCAGATGTGGCAGAGTTGGAGACTTCTGACTCTGTACTATAGAGAGGACAGGTCCCTACTGTATACAGTATAGAGCAGGACTCTAGATGTTGTAGTTAAATAAACTGCCCTCGTCAGATGTGGCAGAGTTGGAGACTTCTGACTCTGTACTATAGAGAGGACAGGTCCCTACTGTATACAGTATAGAGCAGGACTCTAGATGTTGTAGTTAAATAAACTGCCCTCGTCAGATGTGGCAGAGTTGGAGACTTCTGACTCTGTACTATAGAGAGGACAGGTCCCTACTGTATACAGTATAGAGCAGGACTCTAGATGTTGTAGTTAAATAAACTGCCCTCGTCAGATGTGGCAGAGTTGGAGACTTCTGACTCTGTACTATAGAGAGGACAGGTCCCTACTGTATACAGTATAGAGCAGGACTCTAGATGTTGTAGTTAAATAAACTGCCCTCGTCAGATGTGGCAGAGTTGGAGACTTCTGACTCTGTACTATAGAGAGGACAGGTCCCTACTGTATACAGTATAGAGCAGGACTCTAGATGTTGTAGTTAAATAAACTGCCCTCGTCAGATGTGGCAGAGTTGGAGACTTCTGACTCTGTACTATAGAGAGGACAGGTCCCTACTGTATACAGTATAGAGCAGGACTCTAGATGTTGTAGTTAAATAAACTGCCCTCGTCAGATGTGGCAGAGTTGGAGACCTCTGACTCTGTACTATAGAGAGGCCAGGTCCCTACTGTATACAGTATAGAGCAGGACTCTAGATGTTGTAGTTAAATAAACTGCCCTCGTCAGATGTGGCAGAGTTGGAGACTTCTGACTCTGTACTATAGAGAGGACAGGTCCCTACTGTATACAGTATAGAGCAGGACTCTAGATGTTGTAGTTAAATAAACTGCCCTCGTCAGATGTGGCAGAGTTGGAGACTTTAATAACTTTTCTTCAATGCTGAATAATATCAGTTGTAAAGAAGACATCCAGTACTATAGAGAGGACAGGTCCCTACTGTATACAGTATAGAGCAGGACTCTAGATGTTGTAGTTAAATAAACTGCCCTCGTCAGATGTGGCAGAGTTGGAGACTTTAATAACTTTTCTTCAATGCTGAATAATATCAGTTGTAAAGAAGCAGGCCCCATAATGAGCAGCGTCCAGGCCCCGAGCAGGCCCAGGGCCCCGAGCAGGCCCCCAGGCCCCGAGCAGCGTCCAGGCCCGAGCAGCGTCCAGGCCCCGAGCAGCGTCCAGGGGATGTGATAGCTGAAGACTGGTACCCAGACTAACATTCCACTCCTGTCATTTACCAAAGACACTAGACATTCTCTCTTTAAATATGAACATTATATCATTAACAAGCTGGAGGAGTGCAAAGGATTTGATCCTGATTCGATAACCCTCATAGCTATCCTCCAATCACAAAGGGTGATTGGCATTCTCTCAACCAGCTTCATACCACACTCCTTCGTGCCTTATTGCTTAGATCTATATGCGTGCCAGTGTGTGTATGTGTAGAGTCTCTTGAAACACAATCTATTCCTAGGGACTTCCTGCCACTTTCAAGAACCACAACCTCATCAAGAAGCCTGTGTGTGTGTGTGTGTGACTGTGTGTGTGACTGCGTGTGTGTGACTGCTGTGTGCGTGTGCCTGCCTGTGTGCGTGTGTGTGTGTGTGTGCGTGTGTGTGTGTGTGCCTGTGTGTGTGTGTGCGTGTGTGTGTGTGTGCGTGTGTGTGTGTGTGCGTGTGTGTGTGTGTGCACGGGTGTGTGTAGGCTAAAGGAGATGTTCAGAAATGTTCCCATTTCCTCCTATGAGGCTGCGCGCCAAAGACTCTCCAGTTGAACACAGCTAATTACAGAGATGGAGTCAAGACCAGACCTATGTCCCAAAACGGCACCCTACTCCCTATGTAGTGCACTACTTTTGACCAGGGCCCATAGGGAATAGGGTTCCATTTTGGACCTAAACCAGAATTTTCCAGGCCCATCTCTGGCTAATTGGAGACTTTGGGAAGTCTTCCTGTTTCCAGAAAGTCAAATAAAAGACTAAAGGGTCAGTATTGTGGTTGTGAGGCTTTGTTCCTGCCTCTGTATTTACAGTAAAACACGAGGGACAGCAAAGTGCCGGGTTACAGGCAGAGTGAAATGTACAAATGGTTCACTTCTATTGGGTCTTCTAAATAACCACCAATCAGCTCAGTGCAGACAAATCAGATCTACCACAAAACAGGTCAGTGCAGACAGATAACAGATATTTACCACCAAAACAGAACAGTGCAGACAGATATTTACCACCAAAACAGGTCAGCGCAGACAGATATTTACCACCAAACAGGTTGTGTTCATTGCCAGTGGTTTCAGTTAAACTGATGACCACTGATCTAAGCCCTATTACAACAAAAACACGACGAGTCATTTAGTTCCAGGAAGTCATTTAGTTCCAGGAAGTCATTGAGTTCCAGGAAGTCATTGCCGTCATCTCCTCCAATCACTAAAACTTTGGAAACCCAACTGGCTGCGTTATTGTATTGTTGCTTAATAATGTTTTTTTCCCTGGAAGGGAGACGTCTCTGTTCTAAGAACCATTCCCTGTTTCAAGTTGCTATGGTAACGAGTAGGTGAGTTTTTTTTCCACTGTTTGGGGCTGGGATGACTGTGTCAGAGTCAGAGTGTGTGGGTGTCAGTGTCCTGTCCCATCCGGGGAGGACTCCACTGCCAGGGAATGGGAATAACATCTGTGTGAGTCGATGTGAGTGTGTCACTGTTTGGGGCTGGGTGTGTGTGTGTTTCCTGTCCCATCCATGGGGTAGGAATCCACTGCCAGGGAATGGGATCTGTGTGTGTGTGTGTGTGTCCTGTCCCATCCGGGGAGGACTCCACTGCCAGGTAATGGGATCTGTGTGTGTGTGTGTGTGTGTGTGTGTGTGTGTGTGTGTGTGTGTGTCCTGTCCCATCCGGGGGAATCCACTGCCAGGGATCTGTGTATGTGTGTGTGTGTGTGTGTGTGTGTGTGTGTGTAAATGCAAGTGTTTGTGAGTGAAAGAGAGTGTGTGTGTGTCAGAGAGAAGAGAGACAGAGCGAGAGAGTCTGTTTCAGGCTGTTTCAGGCCGTGGCTTCCTGCCCCTCGCCCACATCAGAGTGTTGTGGGCGAGCGCTGTAGAGGTGTTGTGTCTACAAACATCTCAGATAAAACTCCAGGATCTGTTAATGGGTGTGTGTCACTGCCTCCCTTCCAAATGGAACCCTATTCCCTATGTAGGGGGCCAACGGAACCCTATTCCCTATGTAGGGGGCCAACGGAACCCTATTCCCTATGTAGGGGGCCAACGGAACCCTATTCTCTGTGTAGCGGGCCAACGGAACCCTATTCCCTATGTAGGGGGCCAACGGAACCCTATTCTCTGTGTAGCGGGCCAACGGAACCCTATTCCCTATGTAGGGGGCCAACGGAACCCTATTCCCTATGTAGCGGAGCAATGGAACCCTATTCCCTATGTAGGGGGCCAACGGAACCCTATTCCCTATGTAGGGGCCAACGGAACCCTATTCCCTATGTAGGGGGCCAACGGAACCCTATTCCCTATGTAGGGGGCCAACGGAACCCTATTCCCTATGTAGGGGGCCAACGGAACCCTATTCCCTATGTAGGGGGCCAACGGAACCCTATTCCCTATGTAGGGGCCAACGGAACCCTATTCCCTATGTAGGGGGCCAACGGAACCATATTCCCTATGTAGGGGGCCACTTTTACCCAGGGGACATTTGGGATGTACACTTTCACTGCCTTAGCTGATGATTCACTGGGGTCTCAGTAACCATTCTGCTGTTTACACCCAGAACCATCCTACAGCTGTTATGTTCTGGTCTACTGAGCAACACAACAGGCCAGACCTGCAGCCACCCATCCATCCATCCAGCCACTCCATCCACTCCATCCACATCCATCCATCCATCCATTCATCCATCCATCCATCCAGCCACTCCATCCACTCCATCCACTCCATCCACATCCATCCATCCAGCTAAGAGACAACCCACTCCACCGTGACTAAGAGACAACCCATGATGTCCCTCCATCCACAGTGGCTAAGAGACAACCATGATGTCCATCCATCCAACCCATGATGTCCATCCACCACGGTGACTAAGAGACAACCCATGATGTCCCTCCATCCACAGTGGCTAAGAGACAACCCATGATGTCCCTCCATCCACAGTGACTAAGAGACAACCCATGATGTCCCTCCATCCACGGTGACTAAGAGACAACCCATGATGTCCCTCCATCCACGGTGACTAAGAGACAACCCACGATGTCCCTCCATCCACGGTGACTAAGAGACAACCCACGATGTCCCTCCATCCACGGTGACTAAGACACAACCCACGTGTCCCTCCATCCACGGTGACTAAGAGACAACCCATGATGTCCCTCCATCCACAGTGACTAAGAGACAACCCATGATGTCCCTCCATCCACGGTGACTAAGAGACAACCCATGATGTCCCTCCATCCACGGTGACTAAGACACAACCCATGATGTCCCTCCATCCACGGTGACTAAGACACAACCCACGATGTCCCTCCATCCACGGTGACTAAGAGACAACCCATATGATGTCCCTCCATCCACAGTGACTAAGACACAACCCACGATGTCCCTCCATCCACGGTGACTAAGAGACAACCCACATCCACGGTGACTGAGACAACCCATATGATGTCCCTCACTATCTCACCTCCCCTGGGAGTACATGCAGTCTCTGCTGGAGGACTCGAAGCCGTCTGGGTTCATGGAAACCAGGATGTGGACGCGGGTGCTGTTCAGGAGGCGGGTCACCAGCGGGTCGCTAAGGTAACCACGGGTCAGGTGATCGATCAGCTGGAGCAGGAGAACTCTGCCCACCACCTAAAAAAAAAAAACATGCATTGATACAGTTACAACCATAGAGATCCTATTGACTTAGTAGAGGGCCATGTCATAAACCCTCAACGTTCCAGAACGGGAAGAAAATAAAAAGGAATGCGATATCGGAAATTCTATGATAGAATCATAGTCAACCTAAAATATGGTCATATAATTATAAATACATTTTATACGGGAAGAAAATAAAAAGGAATGCGATATCGGAAATTCTATAATAGAATCATAGTCAACCTAAAATAATGGTCATAGTAAATACATTTTATACCTGCGAAAAAATTCTATAATAGAATCATAGTCAACCTAAAATATATATAATTATAAATACATTTTATACGGGAAGAAAATAAAAAGGAATGCGATATCGGAAATTCTATGATAGAATCATAGTCAACCTAAAATATTGTCATATAATCATAAATACATTTTATACCAATTGTCTGTATAATTAGTCTATAAAATATATGTAAACAGACCGTAAAACGTAGACAGTCTGACCTTTAAATGCTGTGATAAGATTCTAGTGTTCTAATTCAACGATAACAGTGTTTTAGGTAAATGGTTTACTTTATGCCGTCTGAGAAAATGTATTCAACGAACCCTGGACACACTGAAAGAGACACTGTCAGAACGTCCGTCTGCTGATCGACTGCAGATAAAACACTGAATAAACTGAGACACGTTGTCAGAACGTCAGAGACCTCCCCCCCACCCACTACTGATGAATCCACATTATACTGTCTGAGAAATGTAGGCTCTTAAAACCCTTGAGACCCCGCCATCCTTCCCTCCCACCATCCACCCCTCCCTCCGTCCCTCGGATTGGATCTTAGCATGACTAATCCTCGTTGACCTTAAGACCAGCACGTATTTCCATTTAGTCTGAGATTGATCAAATCTGCCCTCTCAAAAGATCTGCTACTTACTAAGCAACCAGCTAAACTAATCCTCTACACGGTTAATGTGGTCCTGCTGTTAACCAACCAGCTAAACTAATCCTCTACACGGTTAATGTGGTCCTGCTGTTAACCAACCAGCTAAACTAATCCTCTACATGGTTAATGTGGTCCTGCTGTTAACCAACCAGCTAAACTAATCCTCTACACGGTTAATGTGGTCCTGCTGTTAACCAACCAGCTAAACTAATCCTCTACACGGTTAATGTGGTCCTGCTGTTAACCAACCAGCTAAACTAATCCTCTACACGGTTAATGTGGTCCTGCTGTTAACCAACCAGCTAAACTAATCCGATAACATGGTTAATGTGGTCCTGCTGTTAACCAACCAGCTAAACTAATCCTCTACACAGTCCTGCTGTTAACCAACCAGCTAAACTAATCCTCTACATGGTTAATGTGGTCCTGCTGTTAACCAACCAGCTAAACTAATCCTCTACATGGTTAATGTGGTCCTTCTGTTAACCAACCAGCTAAACTAATCCTCTACATGGTTAATGTGGTCCTGCTGTTAACCAACCAGCTAAACTAATCCTCTACATGGTTAATGAGGTCCTTCTGTTAACCAACCAGCTAAACTAATCCTCTACATGGTTAATGTGGTCCTTCTGTTAACCAACCAGCTAAACTAATCCTCTACATGGTTAATGTGGTCCTGCTGTTAACCAACCAGCTAAACTAATCCTCTACACAGTTAATGTGGTCCTGCTGTTAACCCCAGGACATCTCCAGGCTGGTTTGTAATACCAGACAGACTTCCTAATGTATTGTGTCCCAGAGAATGACAGACTTCCTAATGTCTTGTGTCCCAGGACATCTCCAGGCTGGTTTGTAATACAGACAGACTTCCTAATGTATTGTGTCCCAGGACATCTCCAGGCTGGTTTGTATTCCTAATGTATTGTGTCCCAGGACATCTCCAGGCTGGTTTGTAATACAGACAGACTTCCTAATGTATTGTGTCCCAGGACATCTCCAGGCTGGTTTGTAATACAGACAGACTTCCTAATGTCTTGTGTCCCAGGACATCTCCAGGCTGGTTTGTAATACAGACAGACTTCCTAATGTATTGTGTCCCAGGACATCTCCAGGCTGGTTTGTAATACAGACAGACTTCCTAATGTATTGTGTCCCAGGACATCTCCAGGCTGGTTTGTAACGGCCGTTCCATGACCAACAAATCTCCCACTGTCTCTGAGGATTGCTACTGCGGATGGGAGTATGTGTGCGCTCGCACGCCTGTATGTATACGTACACACGTGTGTGTGTGTGTGTGTGAGAGATCCTTTATTGTAAGCATGTGAGGCCAATGAGGGGCTGGTGCAGGAACTGGTAATAAGTGTCTGTTGTCCCTCCTCCTCCTTTGACCAAGCTGGGGTAATGATGAACCAGCTACACAAGCTGGGACCAGAAGGGAGCCTTAGCATCTCTCTCTCTCTCCTTATCACTCTCATATCTCTCCCGTGTACTCATTCACAAAGCACTACATAACTAAAGTTATCCAACACTCTTAACAACTTAGGCAGCTAGTACCACCTCACCACCACTATAGTCATACTAACCAGACTAGTACCACCTCACCACCACTATAGTCATACTAACCAGACTAGTACCACCTCACCACCACTATAGTCATACTAACCAGACTAGTACCACCTCACCACCACTATAGTCATACTAACCAGACTAGTACCACCTCACCACCACTATAGTCATACTAACCAGACTAGTACCACCTCACCACCACTATAGTCATACTAACCAGACAAGGACAACCACCACTCAGACTGGTCACTTCTAAGAAACACTGGCTTACTAAGATGGGTCTGGATTTTGGGTTCTGGAGAAACATCCATCCAGATGGGTAACCAAGATGGGTCTGGAACCATCCATCCAGATGGGTCTGGAACCATCCATCCAGATGGGTCTGGAACCATCCATCTCTACAAGCCGACACATTTTACACCAGAAAAGACACAAGAGTACAGTTCCAATCATAGGGTGCAGTTTGTTCTATATCATTAGCATAATCGCCATAGATACAGTAAACCGCAGTAAACCGCCATTACACGCAGTAAACCGCAGTAAACCACCATTACACGTAGTAAACCACAGTAAACCGTCATTACACGCAGTAAACCACAGTAAACCGTCATTACACGTAGTAAACCGCAGTAAACCGCCATTACACGCAGTAAAACACAGTAAACCGCCATTACACGCAGTAAACCGCCATTACACGCAGTAAACCGCCATTACACGCAGTAAACCGCCATTACACGCAGTAAACCGCCATTACACGCAGTAAACCGCCATTACACGTAGTAAACCGCAGTAAACCGCCATTACACGCAGTAAAACACAGTAAACCGTCATTACACGCAGTAAACCGTCATCACACGTAGTAAACCGCAGTAAAACCGCCATTACACGCAGTAAAACACAGTAAACCGTCATTACACGCAGTAAACCGCAGTAAACCGCCATTACACGTAGTAAACCGCAGTAAACCGTCATTACACGTAGTAAACCGCAGTAAACCGTCATTACACGCAGTAAACCGCAGTAAACCGTCATTACACGCAGTAAACCGCAGTAAACCGTCATTACACGCAGTAAACCGCAGTAAACCGTCATTACACGCAGTAAACCGCAGTAAAACCGCCAGTTACACGCAGTAAACCGCAGTAAAACCGCCATTACACGCAGTAAAACCGTAAACAGTAAACCGCCATTACACGTAGTAAACCGCAGTAAACCGTCATTACACGCAGTAAACGCAGTAAATTACCGCAGTAAACCGCAGTAAACCGCCATTACACGCAGTAAAACCGCAGTAAACCGTCATTACACGCAGTAAACCGCAGTAAACCGCAGTAAACCGCCATTACACGTAAACCGCAGTAAACCGCAGTAAACCGTCATTACACGCAGTAAACCGCAGTAAACCGTCATTACACGCAGTAAACCGCAGTAAACCGTCATTACACGCAGTAAACCGCAGTAAACCGTCATTCCACGCAGTAAACCGCAGTAAACCGTCATTCCACGTGCAATAGACGGTTTAAAGGAGCCTCAGAGAGTTACTGTGACAGAGCCTCAGAGAGTTACTGTGACAGAGCCTCAGAGAGTTACTGTGACAGAGCCTCAGAGAGTTACTGTGACAGAGCCTCAGAGAGTTACTGTGACAGAGCCTCAGAGAGTTACTGTGACAGAGCCTCAGAGAGTTACTGTGACAGAGCCTCAGAGAGTTACTGTGACAGAGCCTCAGAGAGTTACTGTGACAGAGCCTCAGAGAGTTACTGTGACAGAGCCTCAGAGAGTTACTGTGACAGAGCCTCAGAGAGTTACTGTGACAGAGCCTCAGAGAGTTACTGTGACAGAGCCTCAGAGAGTTACTGTGACAGAGCCTCAGAGAGTTACTGTGACAGAGCCTCAGAGAGTTACTGTGACAGAGCCTCAGAGAGTTACTGTGACAGAGCCTCATTCCTTTTTTTTCTTCTTTTTTTTCTCCCCAATTTTGTGGTGTCCAATTGTTAGTAGCTACTATCTTGTCTCATCGCTACAACTCCCGTACGGGCTCGGCAGAGACGAAGGTTGAAAGTCATGCGTCCTCCGATACACAACCCAACCAAGGGTTGCAGTACTGCTTCTTAACACAGCGCCATCCAACCCGAAGCCAGCCGCACCAATGTGTCGGAGGAAAAACGTGTGGCAACCTGGCAACCTTGGTTAGCGCGCACTGCACCCGGCCCGCCACAGGAGTCGCTGGTGCGCGATGAGACAAGGATATCCCTACCGCCAAACCCGGACGACGCTAGGCCACCAGTGCGTCGCCCCACGGACCTCCCGGTCGCGGCCGGTTACGACAGAGCCTGGGCGCGAACCCAGAGTCTCTGGTGGCACTGCTGGCGCTGCAGTTCAGCACCCTTAACCACTGCGCCACCCGGGAGGCCCCAGAGCCCCATTCCTGACAACATATTTGAACTGTTCAAGTCCTCAAGATAGATGGGGCAAACTTCAAAACAGAGAAACAACTCATTAGAAGACAGCTGAGATGGTAATAGTTTGGTACAGTCTCAGGTCAGGCATTGGATCAAGGTTAAAAATGCCACAATACAAGTTGTTCTTGATTTGCTAAGACATTGTGGATGGCCCACCATTACTGGGAGCTCTGTATGTGTGATTGAAGAGGAGTCATCATCGTTTTAGAGGGTTTCGTCGCCAAGTCCCATGTCACGCCTCTATATTCAAATGAGTCTATAAGTCAAATGATTCTGTGCCAAACATGTCAGTTTTTGGGGGCAGTGTCACCTGTTATGAAGAGGCTGAATAACATTTGAAGAAAGGAGCACGATTAGTTTATTTAATTTCTAGTCAATCTGCCGAGGAGAAGGAAAGTAGTTCACCTACTGGTGCAAAGATCAAACCCACAGAATGGTTAACTCCCGTTAGTAATGATTAACACAAATAGAAAACCCTGGCTAGAACTCCAGAGCTTCCGGAACTAGAATCAGGGAGCTAACGGAATTCATATGGTTCCATCCCTAAGCAACAGCACATTGTAGTTCCATTGTGTCTCCGTCCACTGAGCACTGTGGTATTCTAGAATGCTCCATTCTATTCAGGCTACAACAGTGGAGCACGGCTAGCCCTGAGGCCTAGTCTTCTGAATGGATAGTCAGAGAGAAAAATGAATGAGTGTGTGTGTGTGTGTGTGTGTGTGTACCCTCAGAGCAGCAGAACATGTCCTGTGTGCCCCCAGGTGAAGTAGAGGCAGTGTGACATCGCCGTGACATCGCTCTGCTACATCCCAGCTGGGGGAAATGAGAGAAAGGCCTCATCTGGTATCTCTTAACCATGTCCATTCAGCTTAGAAGAAGGAGCTACAGTAATATTACATCCTATTCCCTATACAGCAGGGTCCTGGTCAGTAGTGCCTACATAGTAGATAGGGTGCTATTTGTGACAATCCTTAAGGCTGCTCCTGGGGACTGACTGACTACTGATCCATGCTGGGATTTGGAAGTCTAGTTACAGTGAAGCCTGGAGGGGATGGAGGAGGGGGGTTTAGGTCCCCAGTCCCAAGTG
>NW_024607399.1:0-25244 GCF_018296145.1 Oncorhynchus tshawytscha | reverse complement strand
CATGTTGCAACATTGAAATGCAGAAATAAGCACTTTTCCATAAACAAGCTCTAAATCATGATTGATGCACTCTGATACAATGTTTTAAACATAACTGTTCAAACTAGATGATTAGGAACACTGTAGACAATTTTCAGCAAGTTGCAACATTGAAATGCAGAAATAAGCACTTTTCCATAAACAAGCTCTAAATGATGTTTGATGCACTCTGGATACAATGTTTTAAACATAACTGTTCAAACTAGATGATTAGGAACACTGTAGACAATTTTCAGCAAGTTGCAACATTGAAATGCAGAAATAAGCACTTTTCCATAAACAAGCTCTAAATCATGATTGATGCACTCTGGATACAATGTTTTAAACATAACTGTTCAAACTAGATGATTAGGAACACTGTAGACAGTTTTTAGCAAGTTGCAACATGGATCTAAATCGTGTTTGATGCACTCTGGATACAATGTTTTTACAGAACTGTTCAAACTAGATGATTAGGAACACTGTGGACAATTTTCAGCAAGTTGCAGCATTGAACTACAGAAATAACCACTTTTCCATAAACAAGCTCTAAATCATGTTTGATGCACTCTGGATACAATGTTTTAAACATAATTGTTCAAACTAGATGATTAGGAACACTGTAGACAATTTTCAGCAAGTTGCAGCATTGAAATACGGAAATAAGCACTTTTCCATAAACAAGCTCTAAATCATGTTTTGATGCACTGGATAAAACTTGTTTTTGTTATGTTGAGATTGTTATTCGAGATGTTATGAAAACACTGTAGAATGCATAAATAAGCACTTTTCCATAAACAAGCTCTAAATCATGATTGATGCACTCTGGATACAATGTTTTAAACATAACTGTTCAAACTAGATGATTAGGAACACTGTAGACAATTTTCAGCAAGTTGCAACATTGAAAAGCAGAAATAAGCACTTTTCCATAAACAAGCTCTAAATCATGATTGATGCACTCTGGATACAATGTTTTAAACATAACTGTTCAAACTAGATGATTAGGATCACTGTAGACAATTTTCAGCAAGTTGCAACATTGAAAAGCAGAAATAAGCACTTTTCCATAAACAAGCTCTAAATCATGATTGATGCACTCTGGATACAATGTTTTAAACATAACTGTTCAAACTAGATGATTAGGATCACTGTAGACAATTTTCAGCAAGTTGCAACATTGAAAAGCAGAAATAAGCACTTTTCCATAAACAAGCTCTAAATCATGATTGATGCACTCTGGATACAATGTTTTAAACATAACTGTTCAAACTAGATGATTAGGAACACTGTAGACAATTTTCAGCAAGTTGCAACATTGAAATGCAGAAATAAGCACTTTTCCATAAACAAGCTCTAAATCATGCTCTGGATACAATGTTTTTTACAGAACTGTTCAAACTAGATGATTAGGAACACTGTAGACAATTTTCAGCAAGTTGCAGCATTGAACTACAGAAATAACCACTTTTCCATAAACAAGCTCTAAATCGTGTTTGATGCACTCTGGATACAATGTTTTTTACAGAACTGTTCAAACTAGATGATTAGGAACACTGTAAGACAATTTTCAGCAAGTTGCAGCATTGAAATACAGAAATAACCACTTGTCCATAAACAAGCTCTAAATGATGTTTGATGCACTCTGGATACAATGTTTTAAACATAACTGTTCAAACTAGATGATTAGGAACACTGTAGACAATTTTCAGCAAGTTGCAACATTGAAATGCAGAAATAAGCACTTTTCCATAAACAAGCTCTAAATCATGATTGATGCACTCTGGATACAATGTTTTAAACATAACTGTTCAAACTAGATGATTAGGAACACTGTAGACAATTTTCAGCAAGTTGCAACATTGAATGCAGAAATAAGCACTTTTCCATAAACAAGCTCTAAATCATGTTTTGATGCACTGGATAAAACTTTTTTTTGTTATGTTGAGATTGTTATTCGAGATGTTATGAAAACACTGTAGAATGCATAAATAAGCACTTTTCCATAAACAAGCTCTAAATCATGTTTTGATGCACTGGATAAAACTTTTTTTTGTTATGTTTATTCGAGATGTTATGAAAACACTGTAGAATGCATAAATAAGCACTTTTCCATAAACAAGCTCTAAATCATGTTTGATGCACTCTGGATAAAACTTTTTTTGTTATGTTTATTCGAGATGTTGTGAAAACACTGTAGAATGCAGAAATAAGCACTTTTCCATAAACAAGCTCTAAATCATGATTGATGCACTCTGGATACAATGTTTTAAACATAACTGTTCAAACTAGATGATTAGGAACACTGTAGACAATTTTCAGCAAGTTGCAACATTGAAATGCAGAAATAAGCACTTTTCCATAAACAAGCTCTAAATGATGTTTGATGCACTCTGGATGTCCAATTGTTGCTGTGCTGTCTATGTGAGATGAAATGAACAATGTGGACAGTTTCCAGCATGTTGCAACATTGAAATGCAGAAATAAGCACTTTTCCATAAACAAGCTCTAAATCATGATTGATGCACTCTGGATACAATGTTTTAAACATAACTGTTCAAACTAGATGATTAGGAACACTGTAGACAATTTTCAGCAAGTTGCAACATTGAAATGCAGAAATAAGCACTTTTCCATAAACAAGCTCTAAATCATGATTGATGCACTCTGGATACAATGTTTTAAACATAACTGTTCAAACTAGATGATTAGGAACACTGTAGACAATTTTCAGCAAGTTGCAACATTGAAATGCAGAAATAAGCACTTTTCCATAAACTAGCTCTAAATCATGTTTTGATGCACTGGATAAAACTTGTTTTTGTTATGTTGAGATTGTTATTAGAGATGTTATGAAAACACTGTAGAATGCATAAATAAGCACTTTTCCATAAACAAGCTCTAAATCATGTTTGATGCACTCTGGATAAAACTTTTTTTGTTATGTTTATTCGAGATGTTATGAAAACACTGTAGAATGCATAAATAAGCACTTTTCCATAAACAAGCTCTAAATCATGTTTTGATGCACTGGATAAAACTTGTTTTTGTTATGTTGAGATTGTTATTCGAGATGTTATGAAAACACTGTAGAATGCATAAATAAGCACTTTTCCATAAACAAGCTCTAAATCATGATTGATGCACTCTGGATACAATCTTTTAAACATAACTGTTCAAACTAGATGATTAGGAACACTGTAGACAATTTTCAGCAAGTTGCAGCATTGAAATGCAGAAATAAGCACTTTTCCATAAACAAGCTCTAAATCATGATTGATGCACTCTGGATACAATGTTTTAAACATAACTGTTCAAACTAGATGATTAGGAACACTGTAGACAGTTTTCAGCAAGTTGCAACATGGAAATACAGAAATAAGCACTTTTCCATAAACAAGCTCTAAATCATGTTTGATGCACTCTGGATACAATGTTTTTAAGAACTGTTCAAACTAGATGATTAGGAACACTGTGGACAATTTTCAGCAAGTTGCAGCATTGAAATGCAGAAATAAGCACTTTTCCATAAACAAGCTCTAAATCATGTTTGATGCACTCTGGATACAATGTTTTTTACAGAACTGTTCAAACTAGATGATTAGGAACACTGTAGACAATTTTCAGCAAGTTGCAGCATTTGAAATACAGAAATGACCACTTGTCCATAAACAAGCCTCTAAATCATGTTTTATTGCACTGGAAAAAACTTTTTTTTGTTATGTTTATTCGAGATGTTATGAAAACACTGTAGAATGCATAAATAAGCACTTTTCCATAAACAAGCTCTAAATCATGTTTGATGCACTCTGGATAAAACTTTTTTTTCTTATGTTTATTCGAGATGTTATGAAAACACTGTAGAATGCATAAATAAGCACTTTTCCATAAACAAGCTCTAAATCATGTTTTGATGCACTGGATAAAACTTGTTTTTGTTATGTTGAGATTGTTATTCGAGATGTTATGAAAACACTGTAGAATGCATAAATAAGCACTTTTCCATAAACAAGCTCTAAATCATGTTTGATGCACTCTGGATAAAACTTTTTTTTGTTATGTTTATTCGAGATGTTATGAAAACACTGTAGAATGCAGAAATAAGCACTTTTCCATAAACAAGCTCTAAATCATGATTGATGCACTCTGGATACAATGTTTTAAACATAATTGTTCAAACTAGATGATTAGGAACACTGTAGACAATTTTCAGCAAGTTGCAGCATTGAAATACGGAAATAAGCACTTTTCCATAAACAAGCTCTAAATCATGTTTTGATGCACTGGATAAAACTTGTTTTTGTTATGTTGAGATTGTTATTCGAGATGTTATGAAAACACTGTAGAATGCATAAATAAGCACTTTTCCATAAACAAGCTCTAAATCATGATTGATGCACTCTGGATACAATGTTTTAAACATAACTGTTCAAACTAGATGATTAGGAACACTGTAGACAATTTTCAGCAAGTTGCAACATTGAAATGCAGAAATAAGCACTTTTCCATAAACAAGCTCTAAATCATGATTGATGCACTCTGGATACAATGTTTTAAACATAACTGTTCAAACTAGATGATTAGGAACACTGTAGACAATTTTCAGCAAGTTGCAACATTGAAATGCAGAAATAAGCACTTTTCCATAAACAAGCTCTAAATCATGTTTTGATGCACTGGATAAAACTTGTTTTTGTTATGTTGAATTGTTATTCTAGATGTTATGAAAACACTGTAGAATGCATAAATAAGCACTTTTCCATAAACAAGCTCTAAATCATGTTTGATGCACTCTGGATAAAACTTTTTTTGTTATGTTTATTCGAGATGTTATGAAAACACTGTAGAATGCATAAATAAGCACTTTTCCATAAACAAGCTCTAAATCATGTTTTGATGCACTGGATAAAACTTGTTTTTGTTATGTTGAGATTGTTATTCGAGATGTTATGAAAACACTGTAGAATGCATAAATAAGCACTTTTCCATAAACAAGCTCTAAATCATGTTTGATGCACTCTGGATAAAACTTTTTTTTGTTCAAACTATGTTTATTCGAGATGTTATGAAAACACTGTAGAATGCAGAAATAAGCACTTTTCCATAAACAAGCTCTAAATCATGATTGATGCACTCTGGATACAATGTTTTAAACATAACTGTTCAAACTAGATGATTAGGAACACTGTAGACAATTTTCAGCAAGTTGCAGCATTGAAATACAGAAATAAGCACTTTTCCATAAACAAGCTCTAAATCATGTTTTGATGCACTGGGATAAAACTTGTTTTTGTTATGTTGAGATTGTTATTCGAGATGTTATGAAAACACTGTAGAATGCATAAATAAGCACTTTTCCATAAACAAGCTCTAAATCATGATTGATGCACTCTGGATACAATGTTTTAAACATAACTGTTCAAACTAGATGATTAGGAACACTGTAGACAATTTTCAGCAAGTTGCAACATTGAAATGCAGAAATAAGCACTTTTCCATAAACAAGCTCTAAATCATGATTGATGCACTCTGGATACAATGTTTTAAACATAACTGTTCAAACTAGATGATTAGGAACACTGTAGACAATTTTCAGCAAGTTGCAACATTGAAAAGCAGAAATAAGCACTTTTCCATAAACAAGCTCTAAATCATGATTGATGCACTCTGGATACAATGTTTTAAACATAACTGTTCAAACTAGATGATTAGGAACACTGTAGACAATTTTCAGCAAGTTGCAACATTGAAATGCAGAAATAAGCACTTTTCCATAAACAAGCTCTAAATCATGATTGATGCACTCTGGATACAATGTTTTAAACATAACTGTTCAAACTAGATGATTAGGAACACTGTAGACAATTTTCAGCAAGTTGCAACATTGAAATGCAGAAATAAGCACTTTTCCATAAACAAGCTCTAAATCATGTTTGATGCACTGGATAAAACTTGTTTTTGTTATGTTGAGATTGTTATTCGACATGTTTTCAGCATGAAAACACTGTAGAATGCATAAATAAGCACTTTTCCATAAACAAGCTCTAAATCATGTTTGATGCACTCTGGATAAAACTTTTTTTGTTATGTTTATTCGAGATGTTATGAAAACACTGTAGAATGCATAAATAAGCACTTTTCCATAAACAAGCTCTAAATCATGATTGATGCACTCTGGATACAATGTTTTAAACATAACTGTTCAAACTAGATGATTAGGAACACTGTAGACAATTTTCAGCAAGTTGCAACATGGAAATGCAGAAATAAGCACTTTTCCATAAACAAGCTCTAAATCATGTTTGATGCACTCTGGATACAATGTTTTTTTATGAACTGTTAAACTAGATGATTAGGAACACTGTGGACAATTTTCAGCAAGTTGCAGCATTGAACTACAGAAATAAGCACTTTTCCATAAACAAGCTCTAAATCATGTTTGATGCACTCTGGATACAATGTTTTAAACATAATTGTTCAAACTAGATGATTAGGAACACTGTAGACAATTTTCAGCAAGTTGCAGCATTGAAATACGGAAATAAGCACTTTTCCATAAACAAGCTCTAAATCATGTTTTGATGCACTGGATAAAACTTGTTTTTGTTATGTTGAGATTGTTATTCGAGATGTTATGAAAACACTGTAGAATGCATAAATAAGCACTTTTCCATAAACAAGCTCTAAATCATGATTGATGCACTCTGGATACAATGTTTTAAACATAACTGTTCAAACTAGATGATTAGGAACACTGTAGACAATTTTCAGCAAGTTGCAACATTGAAATGCAGAAATAAGCACTTTTCCATAAACAAGCTCTAAATCATGATTGATGCACTCTGGATACAATGTTTTAAACATAACTGTTCAAACTAGATGATTAGGATCACTGTAGACAATTTTCAGCAAGTTGCAACATTGAAAAGCAGAAATAAGCACTTTTCCATAAACAAGCTCTAAATCATGATTGATGCACTCTGGATACAATGTTTTAAACATAACTGTTCAAACTAGATGATTAGGATCACTGTAGACAATTTTCAGCAAGTTGCAACATTGAAAAGCAGAAATAAGCACTTTTCCATAAACAAGCTCTAAATCATGATTGATGCACTCTGGATACAATGTTTTAAACATAACTGTTCAAACTAGATGATTAGGATCACTGTAGACAATTTTCAGCAAGTTGCAACATTGAAAAGCAGAAATAAGCACTTTTCCATAAACAAGCTCTAAATCATGATTGATGCACTCTGGATACAATGTTTTAAACATAACTGTTCAAACTAGATGATTAGGAACACTGTAGACAATTTTCAGCAAGTTGCAACATTGAAATGCAGAAATAAGCACTTTTCCATAAACAAGCTCTAAATCATGTTTGATGCACTCTGGATACAATGTTTTTTACAGAACTGTTCAAACTAGATGATTAGGAACACTGTAGACAATTTTCAGCAAGTTGCAGCATTGAAATACGGAAATAAGCACTTTTCCATAAACAAGCTCTAAATCATGTTTGATGCACTCTGGATACAATGTTTTTTACAGAACTGTTCAAACTAGATGATTAGGAAGACTGTTAGACAATTTTCAGCAAGTTGCAGCATTGAAATACAGAAATAACCACTTTTCCATAAACAAGCTCTAAATCATGTTTGATGCACTCTGGATACAATGTTTTAAACATAACTGTTCAAACTAGATGATTAGGAACACTGTAGACAATTTTCAGCAAGTTGCAACATTGAAATGCAGAAATAAGCACTTTTCCATAAACAAGCTCTAAATCATGATTGATGCACTCTGGATACAATGTTTTAAACATAACTGTTCAAACTAGATGATTAGGAACACTGTAGACAATTTTCAGCAAGTTGCAACATTGAAATGCAGAAATAAGCACTTTTCCATAAACAAGCTCTAAATCATGTTTTGATGCACTGGATAAAACTTGTTTTTGTTATGTTGAGATTGTTATTCGAGATGTTATGAAAACACTGTAGAATGCATAAATAAGCACTTTTCCATAAACAAGCTTAAATCATGTTTTGATGCACTGGATAAAACTTGTTTTTGTTATGTTGAAATTGTTATTCGAGATGTTATGAAAACACTGTAGAATGCATAAATAAGCACTTTTCCATAAACAAGCTCTAAATCATGTTTGATGCACTCTGGATAAAACTTTTTTTGTTATGTTTATTCGAGATGTTATGAAAACACTGTAGAATGCATAAATAAGCACTTTTCCATAAACAAGCTCTAAATCATGTTTGATGCACTCTGGATACAATGTTTTAAACATAACTGTTCAAACTAGATGATTACTGTAGACAATTTTCAGCAAGTTGCAACATTGAAATGCAGAAATAAGCACTTTTCCATAAACAAGCTCTAAATCATGTTTGATGCACTCTGGATGTCCAATTTTTGCTGTGCTGTCTATGTGAGATGAAATTAACAATGTGGACAGTTTTCAGCATGTTGCAACATTGAAATGCAGAAATAAGCACTTTTCCATAAACAAGCTCTAAATCATGATTGATGCACTCTGGATACAATGTTTTAAACATAACTGTTCAAACTAGATGATTAGGAACACTGTAGACAGTTTTCAGCATGTTGCAACATTCAAATGCAGAAATAAGCACTTTTCCATAAACAAGCTCTAAATCATGATTGATGCACTCTGGATACAATGTTTTAAACATAACTGTTCAAACTAGATGATTAGGAACACTGTAGACAATTTTCAGCAAGTTGCAACATTGAAATGCAGAAATAAGCACTTTTCCATAAACAAGCTCTAAATCATGTTTTGATGCACTGGATAAAACTTGTTTTTGTTATGTTGAGATGATTAGGTTATTCGAGATTTTCAGAAAACACTGTAGAATGCATAAATAAGCACTTTTCCATAAACAAGCTCTAAATCATGTTTGATGCACTCTGGATAAAACTTTTTTTTTGTTATGTTTATTCGAGATGTTATGAAAACACTGTTCAGAATGCATAAATAAGCACTTTTCCATAAACAAGCTCTAAATCATGTTTTGATGCACTGGATAAAACTTGTTTTTGTTATGTTGAATTGTTATTCGAGATGATTATGAAAACACTGTTTCATTGCAATAAATAATATAAACAAGCTCTAAATCATGGATGTCCAATTTTTGCTGTGCTGTCTATATTTGAGAATGAAATTAACACAGTGGACAGTTTTCAGGAAGTTGCAACATGAAAATACAGAATTAAGCACTTTTCCATAAACAAGCTCTAAATCATGTTTGATGCATTCTGGATACAATGTTTTAAACATAACTGTTCAAACTAGATGATTAGGAACACTGTAGACAATTTTCAGCAAGTTGCAGCATTGAAATACGGAAATAAGCACTTTTCCATAAACAAGCTCTAAATCATGTTTGATGCACTCTGGATAAAACTATTTTTTGTTATGTTTATTCGAGATGTTATGAAAACAATGTAGAATGCATGAATAAGCACTTTTCCATAAACAAGCTCTAAATCATGTTTGATGCACTCTGGATACAATGTTTTAAACATAACTGTTCAAACTAGATGATTAGGAACACTGTAGACAATTTTCAGCAAGTTGCAGCATGGAAATACGGAAATAAGCACTTTTCCATAAACAAGCTCTAAATCATGTTTGATGCACTCTGGATAAAATGTTTTTTTATGTTATGTGTTATTCTAGATGATTAGAACACTGTAGACATTTTCAGCAAGTTGCAATTGAAATACGGAAATAAGCACTTTTCCATAAACAAGCTCTAAATCATGTTTGATGCACTCTGGATACAATGTTTTTTACATAACTGTTCAAACTAGATGATTAGGAACACTGTAGACAATTTTCAGCAAGTTGCAGCATGGAAATACGGAAATAAGCACTTTTCCATAAACAAGCTCTAAATCATGTTTGATGCACTCTGGATGTCAATTTTTTAAACTGTGCTGTCCATTTGAGATGAACTGAACAATGTGGACAGTTTTCAGCATCTTGCAACATTGAAATGCAGAAATAAGCACTTTTCCATAAACAAGCTCTAAATCATGTTTGATGCACTCTGGATACAATGTTTTAAACATAACTGTTCAAACTAGATGATTAGGAATACTGTAGACAATTATCAGCAAGTTGCAGCATGGAAATACGGAAATAAGCACTTTTCCATAAACAAGCTCTAAATCATGTTTGATGCACTCTGGATAAAACTTTTTTTGTTATGTTTATTCGAGATGTTATGAAAACACTGTAGAATGCATAAATAAGCACTTTTCCATAAACAAGCTCTAAATCATGTTTGATGCACTCTGGATACAATGTTTTAAACATAACTGTTCAAACTAGATGATTAGGAACACTGTAGACAATTTTCAGCAAGTTGCAGCATGGAAATACGGAAATAAGCACTTTTCCATAAACAAGCTCTAAATCATGTTTGATGCACTCTGGATAAAACTTTTTTTTGTTATGTTTATTCGAGATGTTATGAAAACACTGTAGAATGCATAAATAAGCACTTTTCCATAAACAAGCTCTAAATCATGTTTGATGCACTCTGGATACAATGTTTTAAACATAACTGTTCAAACTAGATGATTAGGAACACTGTAGACAATTTTCAGCAAGTTGCAGCATGGAAATACGGAAATAAGCACTTTTCCATAAACAAGCTCTAAATCATGTTTGATGCACTCTGGATACAATGTTTTAAACATAACTGTTCAAACTAGATGATTAGGAACACTGTAGACAATTTTCAGCAAGTTGCTGCATGGAAATACGGAAATAAGCACTTTTCCATAAACAAGCTCTAAATCATGTTTGATGCACTCTGGATACAATGTTTTAAACAACTGTTCAAACTAGATGATTAGGAACACTGTAGACAATTTTCAGCAAGTTGCAGCATGGAAATACGGAAATAAGCACTTTTCCATAAACAAGCTCTAAATCATGTTTGATGCACTCTGGATGTCCAATTTTTTGCTGTGCTGTCCATTTGAGATGAAATGAACAATGTGGACAGTTTTCAGCATCTTGCAACATTGAAATGCAGAAATAAGCACTTTTCCATAAACAAGCTCTAAATCATGTTTGATGCACTCTGGATACAATGTTTTAAACATAACTGTTCAAACTAGATGATTAGGAACACTGTAGACAATTTTCAGCAAGTTGCAGCATGGAAATACGGAAATAAGCACTTTTCCATAAACAAGCTCTAAATCATGTTTGATGCACTCTGGATAAAACTTTTTTTTGTTATGTTTATTCGAGATGTTATGAAAACACTGTAGAATGCATAAATAAGCACTTTTCCATAAACAAGCTCTAAATCATGTTTGATGCACTCTGGATGTCCAATTTTTTGCTGTGCTCTCCATTTGAGATGAACTGAACAATGTGGACAGTTTTCAGCATCTTGCAACATTGAAATGCAGAAATAAGCACTTTTCCATAAACAAGCTCTAAATCATGTTTGATGCACTCTGGATACAATGTTTTAAACATAACTGTTCAAACTAGATGATTAGGAACACTGTAGACAATTTTCAGCAAGTTGCAGCATGGAAATACGGAAATAAGCACTTTTCCATAAACAAGCTCTAAATCATGTTTGATGCACTCTGGATAAAACTATTTTTTGTTATGTTTATTCGAGATGTTATGAAAACAATGTAGAATGCATGAATAAGCACTTTTCCATAAACAAGCTCTAAATCATGTTTGATGCACTCTGGATACAATGTTTTAAACATAACTGTTCAAACTAGATGATTAGGAACACTGTAGACAATTTTCAGCAAGTTGCAGCATTGAAATACGGAAATAAGCACTTTTCCATAAACAAGCTCTAAATCATGTTTGATGCACTCTGGATACAATGTTTTTTGTGAACTGTTCAAACTAGATGATTAGGAACACTGTAGACAATTTTCAGCAAGTTGCAGCATTGAAATACGGAAATAAGCACTTTTCCATAAACAAGCTCTAAATCATGTTTGTTGCACTCTGGATGTCCAATTTTTGCTGTGCTGTCTATTTGAGATGAACTGAACATTGTAGATAGTTTTCAGCAAGTTGCAACATGGAAATACAGAAATAAGCACTTTTCCATAAACAAGCTCTAAATCATGTTTGATGCACTCTGGATACAATGTTTTAAACATAACTGTTCAAACTAGATGATTAGGAACACTGTAGACAATTTTCAGCAAGTTGCAGCATGGAAATACGGAAATAAGCACTTTTCCATAAACAAGCTCTAAATCATGTTTGATGCACTCTGGATAAAACTCTTTTTTTATTTTTTATTCGAGATGTTATGAAAACACTGTAGAATGCATAAATAAGCACTTTTCCATAAACAAGCTCTAAATCATGTTTGATGCACTCTGGATACAATGTTTTAAACATAACTGTTCAAACTAGATGATTAGGAACACTGTAGACAATTTTCAGCAAGTTGCAGCATGGAAATACGGAAATAAGCACTTTTCCATAAACAAGCTCTAAATCATGTTTGATGCACTCTGGATAAAACTACAATTTTTTAACTGTTATGTTTATTCGAGATGTTCATGAAAACACTGTAGAATGCATAAATAAGCACTTTTCCATAAACAAGCTCTAAATCATGTTTGATGCACTCTGGATACAATGTTTTAAACATAACTGTTCAAACTAGATGATTAGGAACACTGTAGACAATTTTCAGCAAGTTGCAGCATGGAAATACGGAAATAAGCACTTTTCCATAAACAAGCTCTAAATCATGTTTGATGCACTCTGGATACAATGTTTTAAACATAACTGTTCAAACTAGATGATTAGGAACACTGTAGACAATTTTCAGCAAGTTGCAGCATGGAAATACGGAAATAAGCACTTTTCCATAAACAAGCTCTAAATCATGTTTGATGCACTCTGGATACAATGTTTTAAACATAACTGTTCAAACTAGATGATTAGGAACACTGTAGACAATTTTCAGCAAGTTGCAGCATGGAAATACGGAAATAAGCACTTTTCCATAAACAAGCTCTAAATCATGTTTGATGCACTCTGGATGTCCAATTTTTTAAACATGCTGTCCATTTGAGATGAACTGAACAATGTGGACAGTTTTCAGCATCTTGCAACATTGAAATGCAGAAATAAGCACTTTTCCATAAACAAGCTCTAAATCATGTTTGATGCACTCTGGATACAATGTTTTAAACATAACTGTTCAAACTAGATGATTAGGAACACTGTAGACAATTTTCAGCAAGTTGCAGCATGGAAATACGGAAATAAGCACTTTTCCATAAACAAGCTCTAAATCATGTTTGATGCACTCTGGATAAAACTTTTTTTTGTTATGTTTATTCGAGATGTTATGAAAACACTGTAGAATGCATAAATAAGCACTTTTCCATAAACAAGCTCTAAATCATGTTTGATGCACTCTGGATACAATGTTTTAAACATAACTGTTCAAACTAGATGATTAGGAACACTGTAGACAATTTTCAGCAAGTTGCAGCATGGAAATACGGAAATAAGCACTTTTCCATAAACAAGCTCTAAATCATGTTTGATGCACTCTGGATACAATGTTTTAAACATAACTGTTCAAACTAGATGATTAGGAACACTGCAGACAATTTTCAGCAAGTTGCAGCATGGAAATACGGAAATAAGCACTTTTCCATAAACAAGCTCTACATCATGTTTGTTGCACTCTGGATAAAACTTTTTTTTGTTATGTTTATTCGAGATGTGAAAACACTGTAGAATGCATAAATAAGCACTTTTCCATAAACAAGCTCTAAATCATGTTTGATGCACTCTGGATACAATGTTTTAAACATAACTGTTCAAACTAGATGATTAGGAACACTGTAGACAATTTTCAGCAAGTTGCAGCATGGAAATACGGAAATAAGCACTTTTCCATAAACAAGCTCTAAATCATGTTTGATGCACTCTGGATAAAATTTTTTAAACATGTTTATTTGAGATGATTAGGAACACTGTACAATTTTCAGCAATTGCAGCATAAATAAAATAAGCACTTTTCCATAAACAAGCTCTAAATCATGTTTGATGCACTCTGGATACAATGTTTTAAACATAACTGTTCAAACTAGATGATTAGGAACACTGTAGACAATTTTCAGCAAGTTGCAGCATGGAAATACGGAAATAAGCACTTTTCCATAAACAAGCTCTAAATCATGTTTGATGCACTCTGGATACAATGTTTTAAACAACTGTTCAAACTAGATGATTAGGAACACTGTAGACAATTTTCAGCAAGTTGCAGCATGGAAATACGGAAATAAGCACTTTTCCATAAACAAGCTCTAAATCATGTTTGATGCACTCTGGATACAATGTTTTAAACATAACTGTTCAAACTAGATGATTAGGAACACTGTAGACAATTTTCAGCAAGTTGCTGCATGGAAATACGGAAATAAGCACTTTTCCATAAACAAGCTCTAAATCATGTTTGATGCACTCTGGATGTCAATTTTTTAAACTGTGCTGTCCATTTGAGATGAACTGAACAATGTGGACAGTTTTCAGCATCTTGCAACATTGAAATGCAGAAATAAGCACTTTTCCATAAACAAGCTCTAAATCATGTTTGATGCACTCTGGATACAATGTTTTAAACATAACTGTTCAAACTAGATGATTAGGAACACTGTAGACAATTTTCAGCAAGTTGCAGCATGGAAATACGGAAATAAGCACTTTTCCATAAACAAGCTCTAAATCATTTATGCACTCTGGATAAAACTTTTTTTTGTTATGTTTATTCGAGATGTTATGAAAACAATGTAGAATGCATGAAATAAGCACTTTTCCATAAACAAGCTCTAAATCATGTTTGATGCACTCTGGATACAATGTTTTTTGAACTGTTCAAACTAGATGATTAGGAACACTGTAGACAATTTTCAGCAAGTTGCAGCATTGAAATACGGAAATAAGCACTTTTCCATAAACAAGCTCTAAATCATGTTTGATGCACTCTGGATACAATGTTTTAAACATAACTGTTCAAACTAGATGATTAGGAACACTGTAGACAATTTTCAGCAAGTTGCAGCATTGAAATACGGAAATAAGCACTTTTCCATAAACAAGCTCTAAATCATGTTTGATGCACTCTGGATACAATGTTTTTTACAGAACTGTTCAAACTAGATGATTAGGAACACTGTAGACAATTTTCAGCAAGTTGCAGCATTGAAATACGGAAATAAGCACTTTTCCATAAACAAGCTCTAAATCATGTTTGATGCACTCTGGATGTCCAATTTTTGCTGTGCTGTCTATTTGAGATGAACTGAACAATGTGGACAGTTTTCAGCATGTTGCAACATTGAAATACAGAAATAAGCACTTTTCCATAAACAAGCTCTAAATCATGTTTGATGCACTCTGGATACAATGTTTTAAACATAACTGTTCAAACTAGATGATTAGGAACACTGTAGACAATTTTCAGCAAGTTGCAGCATGGAAATACGGAAATAAGCACTTTTCCATAAACAAGCTCTAAATCATGTTTGATGCACTCTGGATAAAACTTTTTTTGTTATGTTTATTCGAGATGTTATGAAAACACTGTAGAATGCATAAATAAGCACTTTTCCATAAACAAGCTCTAAATCATGTTTGATGCACTCTGGATACAATGTTTTAAACAACTGTTCAAACTAGATGATTAGGAACACTGTAGACAATTTTCAGCAAGTTGCAGCATGGAAATACGGAAATAAGCACTTTTCCATAAACAAGCTCTAAATCATGTTTGATGCACTCTGGATAAAACTCTTTTTTGTTATGTTTATTCGAGATGTTATGAAAACACTGTAGAATGCATAAATAAGCACTTTTCCATAAACAAGCTCTAAATCATGTTTGATGCACTCTGGATACAATGTTTTAAACATAACTGTTCAAACTAGATGATTAGGAACACTGTAGACAATTTTCAGCAAGTTGCAGCATGGAAATACGGAAATAAGCACTTTTCCATAAACAAGCTCTAAATCATGTTTGATGCACTCTGGATACAATGTTTTAAACATAACTGTTCAAACTAGATGATTAGGAACACTGCAGACAATTTTCAGCAAGTTGCAGCATGGAAATACAGAATTAAGCACTTTTCCATAAACAAGCTCTAAATCATGTTTGATGCACTCTGGATAAAACTTTTTTTTTATTATGTTTATTCGAGATGTTATGAAAACAATTAGAATGCATGAAATAAGCACTTTTCCATAAACAAGCTCTAAATCATGTTTGATGCACTCTGGATGTCCAATTTTTGCTGTGCTGTCCATTTGAGATGAACTGAACAATGTGGACAGTTTTCAGCATCTTGCAACATTGAAATGCAGAAATAAGCACTTTTCCATAAACAAGCTCTAAATCATGTTTGATGCACTCTGGATACAATGTTTTAAACATAACTGTTCAAACTAGATGATTAGGAACACTGTAGACAATTTTCAGCAAGTTGCAGCATGGAAATACGGAAATAAGCACTTTTCCATAAACAAGCTCTAAATCATGTTTGATGCACTCTGGATAAAACTATTTTTTGTTATGTTTATTCGAGATGTTATGAAAACAATGTAGAATGCATGAATAAGCACTTTTCCATAAACAAGCTCTAAATCATGTTTGATGCACTCTGGATACAATGTTTTAAACATAACTGTTCAAACTAGATGATTAGGAACACTGTAGACAATTTTCAGCAAGTTGCAGCATTGAAATACGGAAATAAGCACTTTTCCATAAACAAGCTCTAAATCATGTTTGATGCACTCTGGATACAATGTTTTTTGTAAGAACTGTTCAAACTAGATGATTAGGAACACTGTGGACAATTTTCAGCAAGTTGCAGCATTGAAATACGGAAATAAGCACTTTTCCATAAACAAGCTCTAAATCATGTTTGATGCACTCTGGATGTCAATTTTTGCTGTGCTGTCCATTTGAGATGAACTGAACAATGTGGACAGTTTTCAGCATCTTGCAACATTGAAATGCAGAAATAAGCACTTTTCCATAAACAAGCTCTAAATCATGTTTGATGCACTCTGGATACAATGTTTTAAACATAACTGTTCAAACTAGATGATTAGGAACACTGTAGACAATTTTCAGCAAGTTGCAGCATGGAAATACGGAAATAAGCACTTTTCCATAAACAAGCTCTAAATCATGTTTGATGCACTCTGGATAAAACTTTTTTTTTGTTATGTTTATTCGAGATGTTATTTTCAACACTGTAGAATGCAAAATAAGCACTTTTCCATAAACAAGCTCTAAATCATGTTTGATGCACTCTGGATAAAACAATTTTTAAACATAACTGTTATGTTTGATTCAACACTGAGTTTTCAGCAAGTTGCAAACATGTAAATGCATGAAATAAGCACTTTTCCATAAACAAGCTCTAAATCATGTTTGATGCACTCTGGATACAATGTTTTAAACATAACTGTTCAAACTAGATGATTAGGAACACTGTAGACAATTTTCAGCAAGTTGCAGCATTGAAATACGGAAATAAGCACTTTTCCATAAACAAGCTCTAAATCATGTTTGATGCACTCTGGATACAATGTTTTTTTTTGTTAACTGTTCAAACTAGATGATTAGGAACACTGTAGACAATTTTCAGCAAGTTGCAGCATTGAAATACGGAAATAAGCACTTTTCCATAAACAAGCTCTAAATCATGTTTGATGCACTCTGGATGTCAATTTTTGCTGTGCTGTCCATTTGAGATGAACTGAACAATGTGGACAGTTTTCAGCATCTTGCAACATTGAAATGCAGAAATAAGCACTTTTCCATAAACAAGCTCTAAATCATGTTTGATGCACTCTGGATACAATGTTTTAAACATAACTGTTCAAACTAGATGATTAGGAACACTGTAGACAATTTTCAGCAAGTTGCAGCATGGAAATACGGAAATAAGCACTTTTCCATAAACAAGCTCTAAATCATGTTTGATGCACTCTGGATAAAACTCTTTTTTTTATGTTTATTCGAGATGTTATGAAAACACTGTAGAATGCATAAATAAGCACTTTTCCATAAACAAGCTCTAAATCATGTTTGATGCACTCTGGATACAATGTTTTAAACATAACTGTTCAAACTAGATGATTAGGAACACTGTAGACAATTTTCAGCAAGTTGCAGCATGGAAATACGGAAATAAGCACTTTTCCATAAACAAGCTCTAAATCATGTTTGATGCACTCTGGATAAAACTCTTTTTTGTTATGTTTATTCGAGATGTTATGAAAACACTGTAGAATGCATAAATAAGCAATAAGCTTTTCCATAAACAAGCTCTAAATCATGTTTGATGCACTCTGGATACAATGTTTTAAACATAACTGTTCAAACTAGATGATTAGGAACACTGTAGACAATTTTCAGCAAGTTGCAGCATGGAAATACGGAAATAAGCACTTTTCCATAAACAAGCTCTAAATCATGTTTGATGCACTCTGGATACAATGTTTTAAACATAACTGTTCAAACTAGATGATTAGGAACACTGTAGACAATTTTCAGCAAGTTGCAGCATGGAAATACGGAAATAAGCACTTTTCCATAAACAAGCTCTAAATCATGTTTGATGCACTCTGGATAAAACTTTTTTTGTTAAACTGTTTATTCGAGATGTTATGAAAACACTGTAGAATGCATAAATAAGCACTTTTCCATAAACAAGCTCTAAATCATGTTTGATGCACTCTGGATGTCCAATTTTTGCTGTGCTGTCCATTTGAGATGAACTGAACAATGTGGACAGTTTTCAGCATCTTGCAACATTGAAATGCAGAAATAAGCACTTTTCCATAAACAAGCTCTAAATCATGTTTGATGCACTCTGGATACAATGTTTTAAACATAACTGTTCAAACTAGATGATTAGGAACACTGTAGACAATTTTCAGCAAGTTGCAGCATGGAAATACGGAAATAAGCACTTTTCCATAAACAAGCTCTAAATCATGTTTGATGCACTCTGGATAAAACTATTTTTTGTTATGTTTATTCGAGATGTTATGAAAACAATGTAGAATGCATGAATAAGCACTTTTCCATAAACAAGCTCTAAATCATGTTTGATGCACTCTGGATACAATGTTTTAAACATAACTGTTCAAACTAGATGATTAGGAACACTGTAGACAATTTTCAGCAAGTTGCAGCATGAAATACGGAAATAAGCACTTTTCCATAAACAAGCTCTAAATCATGTTTGATGCACTCTGGATACAATGTTTTTTTTGAACTGTTCAAACTAGATGATTAGGAACACTGTAGACAATTTTCAGCAAGTTGCAGCATTGAAATACGGAAATAAGCACTTTTCCATAAACAAGCTCTAAATCATGTTTGATGCACTCTGGATGTCAATTTTTGCTGTGCTGTCATTTGAGATGAACTGAACAATGTGGACAGTTTTCAGCATCTTGCAACATTGAAATGCAGAAATAAGCACTTTTCCATAAACAAGCTCTAAATCATGTTTGATGCACTCTGGATACAATGTTTTAAACATAACTGTTCAAACTAGATGATTAGGAACACTGTAGACAATTTTCAGCAAGTTGCAGCATGGAAATACGGAAATAAGCACTTTTCCATAAACAAGCTCTAAATCATGTTTGATGCACTCTGGATAAAACTGTTTTTTTTGTTATGTTTATTCGAGATGTTATGAACACTGTAGAATGCATAAATAAGCACTTTTCCATAAACAAGCTCTAAATCATGTTTGATGCACTCTGGATACAATGTTTTAAACATAACTGTTCAAACTAGATGATTAGGAACACTGTAGACAATTTTCAGCAAGTTGCAGCATGGAAATACGGAAATAAGCACTTTTCCATAAACAAGCTCTAAATCATGTTTGATGCACTCTGGATAAAACTTTTTTTTGTTATTTTTTTTGTTATGTTTATTCGAGATGTTATGAAAACACTGTAGAATGCATAAATAAGCACTTTTCCATAAACAAGCTCTAAATCATGTTTGATGCACTCTGGATACAATGTTTTAAACATAACTGTTCAAACTAGATGATTAGGAACACTGTAGACAATTTTCAGCAAGTTGCAGCATTGAAATACGGAAATAAGCACTTTTCCATAAACAAGCTCTAAATCATGTTTGATGCACTCTGGATACAATGTTTTAAACATAACTGTTTAGATGATTAGGAACACTGTAGACAATTTTCAGCAAGTTGCAGCATGAAATACGGAAATAAGCACTTTTCCATAAACAAGCTCTAAATCATGTTTGATGCACTCTGGATACAATGTTTTAAACATAACTGTTCAAACTAGATGATTAGGAACACTGTAGACAATTTTCAGCAAGTTGCAGCATGGAAATACGGAAATAAGCACTTTTCCATAAACAAGCTCTAAATCATGTTTGATGCACTCTGGATACAATGTTTTAAACATAACTGTTCAAACTAGATGATTAGGAACACTGTAGACAATTTTCAGCAAGTTGCAGCATGGAAATACGGAAATAAGCACTTTTCCATAAACAAGCTCTAAATCATGTTTGATGCACTCTGGATACAATGTTTTAACTTTTTTGATTAGTTATGTTTATTCGAGATGTTATGAAAACACTGTAGAATGCATGAAATAAGCACTTTTCCATAAACAAGCTCTAAATCATGTTTGATGCACTCTGGATGTCAATTTTTTGCTGTCTGTCCATTTGAGATGAACTGAACAATGTGGACAGTTTTCAGCATCTTGCAACATTGAAATGCAGAAATAAGCACTTTTCCATAAACAAGCTCTAAATCATGTTTGATGCACTCTGGATACAATGTTTTAAACATAACTGTTCAAACTAGATGATTAGGAACACTGTAGACAATTTTCAGCAAGTTGCAGCATGGAAATACGGAAATAAGCACTTTTCCATAAACAAGCTCTAAATCATGTTTGATGCACTCTGGATAAAACTATTTTTTGTTATGTTTATTCGAGATGTTATGAAAACAATGTAGAATGCATGAATAAGCACTTTTCCATAAACAAGCTCTAAATCATGTTTGATGCACTCTGGATACAATGTTTTAAACATAACTGTTCAAACTAGATGATTAGGAACACTGTGGACAATTTTCAGCAAGTTGCAGCATTGAAATACGGAAATAAGCACTTTTCCATAAACAAGCTCTAAATCATGTTTGATGCACTCTGGATACAATGTTTTTTGTGTTCAAACTAGATGATTTAGGAACACTGTAGACAATTTTCAGCAAGTTGCAGCATGAAATACGGAAATAAGCACTTTTCCATAAACAAGCTCTAAATCATGTTTGATGCACTCTGGATGTCAATTTTTGCTGTGCTGTCCATTTGAGATGAACTGAACAATGTGGACAGTTTTCAGCATCTTGCAACATTGAAATGCAGAAATAAGCACTTTTCCATAAACAAGCTCTAAATCATGTTTGATGCACTCTGGATACAATGTTTTAAACATAACTGTTCAAACTAGATGATTAGGAACACTGTAGACAATTTTCAGCAAGTTGCAGCATGGAAATACGGAAATAAGCACTTTTCCATAAACAAGCTCTAAATCATGTTTGATGCACTCTGGATAAAACTCTTTTTTGTTATGTTTATTCGAGATGTTATGAAAACACTGTAGAATGCATAAATAAGCACTTTTCCATAAACAAGCTCTAAATCATGTTTGATGCACTCTGGATACAATGTTTTAAACATAACTGTTCAAACTAGATGATTAGGAACACTGTAGACAATTTTCAGCAAGTTGCAGCATGGAAATACGGAAATAAGCACTTTTCCATAAACAAGCTCTAAATCATGTTTGATGCACTCTGGATAAAACTCTTTTTTGTGTTATGTTTATTCGAGATGTTATGAAAACACTGTAGAATGCATAAATAAGCACTTTTCCATAAACAAGCTCTAAATCATGTTTGATGCACTCTGGATACAATGTTTTAAACATAACTGTTCAAACTAGATGATTAGGAACACTGTAGACAATTTTCAGCAAGTTGCAGCATGGAAATACGGAAATAAGCACTTTTCCATAAACAAGCTCTAAATCATGTTTGATGCACTCTGGATACAATGTTTTAAACATAACTGTTCAAACTAGATGATTAGGAACACTGTAGACAATTTTCAGCAAGTTGCAGCATGGAAATACGGAAATAAGCACTTTTCCATAAACAAGCTCTAAATCATGTTTGATGCACTCTGGATACAATTTTTTTTGTTATGTGTTCAATTTGAGATGATTATGAACAATGTGGACAGTTTTCAGCATCTTGCAACATTGAAATACAGAAATAAGCACTTTTCCATAAACAAGCTCTAAATCATGTTTGATGCACTCTGGATACAATGTTTTAAACATAACTGTTCAAACTAGATGATTAGGAACACTGTAGACAATTTTCAGCAAGTTGCAGCATGGAAATACGGAAATAAGCACTTTTCCATAAACAAGCTCTAAATCATGTTTGATGCACTCTGGATACAATGTTTTAAACATAACTGTTCAAACTAGATGATTAGGAACACTGTAGACAATTTTCAGCAAGTTGCAGCATTGAAATACGGAAATAAGCACTTTTCCATAAACAAGCTCTAAATCATGTTTGATGCACTCTGGATACAATGTTTTAAACATAACTGTTCAAACTAGATGATTAGGAACACTGTAGACAATTTTCAGCAAGTTGCAGCATGGAAATACGGAAATAAGCACTTTTCCATAAACAAGCTCTAAATCATGTTTGATGCACTCTGGATGTCCAATTTTTGCTGTGCTGTCCATTTGAGATGAAATGAACAATGTGGACAGTTTTCAGCATCTTGCAACATTGAAATGCAGAAATAAGCACTTTTCCATAAACAAGCTCTAAATCATGTTTGATGCACTCTGGATACAATGTTTTAAACATAACTGTTCAAACTAGATGATTAGGAACACTGTAGACAATTTTCAGCAAGTTGCAGCATGGAAATACGGAAATAAGCACTTTTCCATAAACAAGCTCTAAATCATGTTTGATGCACTCTGGATAAAACTATTTTTTGTTAATGTTTATTCGAGATGTTATGAAAACAATGTAGAATGCATGAATAAGCACTTTTCCATAAACAAGCTCTAAATCATGTTTGATGCACTCTGGATGTCATTTGCTGTGCTGTCCATTTGAGATGAACTGAACAATGTGGACAGTTTTCAGCATCTTGCAACATTGAAATGCAGAAATAAGCACTTTTCCATAAACAAGCTCTAAATCATGTTTGATGCACTCTGGATACAATGTTTTAAACATAACTGTTCAAAGTAGATGATTAGGAACACTGTAGACAATTTTCAGCAAGTTGCAGCATGGAAATACGGAAATAAGCACTTTTCCATAAACAAGCTCTAAATCATGTTTGATGCACTCTGGATAAAACTATTTTTTTGTTATGTTTATTCGAGATGTTATGAAAACAATGTAGAATGCATGAATAAGCACTTTTCATAAACAAGCTCTAAATCATGTTTGATGCACTCTGGATACAATGTTTTTTACAGAACTGTTCAAACTGGATGATTTAGGAACACTGCAGACAATTTTCAGCAAGTTGCAGCATTGAAATACGGAAATAAGCACTTTTCCATAAACAAGCTCTAAATCATGTTTGATGCACTCTGGATACAATGTTTTAAACATAACTGTTCAAACTAGATGATTAGGAACACTGCATACAATTTTCAGCAAGTTGCAGCATTGAAATACGGAAATAAGCACTTTTCCATAAACAAGCTCTAAATCATGTTTGATGCACTCTGGATACAATGTTTTTTACAGAACTGTTCAAACTAGATGATTTAGGAACACTGCAGACAATTTTCAGCAAGTTGCAGCATTGAAATACGGAAATAAGCACTTTTCCATAAACAAGCTCTAAATCATGTTTGATGCACTCTGGATGTCCAATTTTTGCTGTGCTGTCCATTTGAGATGAACTGAACAATGTGGACAGTTTTCAGCATCTTGCAACATTGAAATGCAGAAATAAGCACTTTTCCATAAACAAGCTCTAAATCATGTTTGATGCACTCTGGATACAATGTTTTAAACATAACTGTTCAAACTAGATGATTAGGAACACTGTAGACAATTTTCAGCAAGTTGCAGCATGGAAATACGGAAATAAGCACTTTTCCATAAACAAGCTCTAAATCATGTTTGATGCACTCTGGATAAAACTCTTTTTTGTTATGTTTATTCGAGATGTTATGAAAACACTGTAGAATGCATAAATAAGCACTTTTCCATAAACAAGCTCTAAATCATGTTTGATGCACTCTGGATACAATGTTTTAAACATAACTGTTCAAACTAGATGATTAGGAACACTGTAGACAATTTTCAGCAAGTTGCAGCATGGAAATACGGAAATAAGCACTTTTCCATAAACAAGCTCTAAATCATGTTTGATGCACTCTGGATAAAACTCTTTTTTGTTATGTTTATTCGAGATGTTATGAAAACACTGTAGAATGCATAAATAAGCACTTTTCCATAAACAAGCTCTAAATCATGTTTGATGCACTCTGGATACAATGTTTTAAACATAACTGTTCAAACTAGATGATTAGGAACACTGTAGACAATTTTCAGCAAGTTGCTGCATGGAAATACGGAAATAAGCACTTTTCCATAAACAAGCTCTAAATCATGTTTGATGCACTCTGGATACAATGTTTTAAACATAACTGTTCAAACTAGATGATTAGGAACACTGTAGACAATTTTCAGCAAGTTGCAGCATGGAAATACGGAAATAAGCACTTTTCCATAAACAAGCTCTAAATCATGTTTGATGCACTCTGGATACAATGTTTTAAACATAACTGTTCAAACTAGATGATTAGGAACACTGTAGACAATTTTCAGCAAGTTGCTGCATGGAAATACGGAAATAAGCACTTTTCCATAAACAAGCTCTAAATCATGTTTGATGCACTCTGGATGTCCAATTTTTGCTGTGCTGTCCATTTGAGATGAAATGAACAATGTGGACAGTTTTCAGCATCTTGCAACATT
>NW_024607398.1:0-25237 GCF_018296145.1 Oncorhynchus tshawytscha | reverse complement strand
ATATGAACATAGGATGAAGCAGATGTGATTTGTATAGTCAGCAGTGGTGGAAAAGTACCCAATTGTCAAACTTGCTTAAAAGTAAAGATATGACTCAAGTACAAGTGAAAGTCACCCAGCAAAATAATACTTGAGTTAAAGTCTAAAGGTATGTGGTTTTAAATATTCTTAAATTATTTCACATTCCTTATATTAAGCAAACCACATGGCATGACTATGTTGTTGATTATTTATTTAAATTTGACTTACATATAGCCAGAGGCATACTACAACACTCAAACATAATTTGACTTACATATAGCCAGAGGCACACTACAACACTCAAACATAATTTGACTTACAGATAGCCAGAGGCACACTACAACACTCAAACATAATTTGACTTACATATAGCCAGAGGCACACTACAACACTCAAACATAATTTGACTTACATATAGCCAGAGGCACACTACAACACTCAAACATAATTTGACTTACATATAGCCAGAGGCACACTACAACACTCAAACATAATTTGACTTACAGATAGCCAGAGGCACACTACAACACTCAAACATAATTTGACTTACATATAGCCAGAGGCACACTACAACACTCAAACATAATTTGACTTACAGATAGCCAGAGGCATACTACAACACTCAAACATAATTTGACTTACAGATAGCCAGAGGCATACTACAACACTCAAACATAATTTGACTTACATATAGCCAGAGGCACACTACAACACTCAAACATAATTTGACTTACAGATAGCCAGAGGCATACTACAACACTCAAACATAATTTGACTTACATATAGCCAGAGGCACACTACAACACTCAAACATAATTTGACTTACATATAGCCAGAGGCATACTACAACACTCAAACATAATTTGACTTACAGATAGCCAGAGGCATACTACAACACTCAAACATAATTTGACTTACATATAGCCAGAGGCACACTACAACACTCAAACATAATTTGACTTACATATAGCCAGAGGCACACTACAACACTCAAACATAATTTGACTTACAGATAGCCAGAGGCACACTACAACACTCAAACATAATTTGACTTACAGATAGCCAGAGGCACACTACAACACTCAAACATAATTTGACTTACAGATAGCCAGAGGCACACTACAACACTCAAACATAATTTGACTTACAGATAGCCAGAGGCACACTACAACACTCAAACATAATTTGACTTACATATAGCCAGAGGCACACTACAACACTCAAACATAATTTGACTTACAGATAGCCAGAGGCACACTACAACACTCAAACATAATTTGACTTACATATAGCCAGAGGCACACTACAACACTCAAACATAATTTGACTTACAGATAGCCAGAGGCATACTACAACACTCAAACATAATTTGACTTACAGATAGCCAGAGGCATACTACAACACTCAAACATAATTTGACTTACATATAGCCAGAGGCACACTACAACACTCAAACATAATTTGACTTACAGATAGCCAGAGGCATACTACAACACTCAAACATAATTTGACTTACATATAGCCAGAGGCACACTACAACACTCAAACATAATTTGACTTACATATAGCCAGAGGCATACTACAACACTCAAACATAATTTGACTTACAGATAGCCAGAGGCATACTACAACACTCAAACATAATTTGACTTACATATAGCCAGAGGCACACTACAACACTCAAACATAATTTGACTTACATATAGCCAGAGGCACACTACAACACTCAAACATAATTTGACACACTACAGATAGCCAGAGGCACACTACAACACTCAAACATAATTTGACTTACAGATAGCCAGAGGCACACTACAACACTCAAACATAATTTGACTTACAGATAGCCAGAGGCACACTACAACACTCAAACATAATTTGACTTACATATAGCCAGAGGCACACTACAACACTCAAACATAATTTGACTTACATATAGCCAGAGGCACACTACAACACTCAAACATAATTTGACTTACAGATAGCCAGAGGCACACTACAACACTCAAACATAATTTGACTTACAGATAGCCAGAGGCACACTACAACACTCAAACATAATTTGACTTACATATAGCCAGAGGCACACTACAACACTCAAACATAATTTGACTTACATATAGCCAGAGGCACACTACAACACTCAAACATAATTTGACTTACAGATAGCCAGAGGCACACTACAACACTCAAACATAATTTGACTTACAGATAGCCAGAGGCACACTACAACACTCAAACATAATTTGACTTACAGATAGCCAGAGGCACACTACAACACTCAAACATAATTTGACTTACATATAGCCAGAGGCACACTACAACACTCAAACATAATTTGACTTACATATAGCCAGAGGCACACTACAACACTCAAACATAATTTGACTTACAGATAGCCAGAGGCACACTACAACACTCAAACATAATTTGACTTACATATAGCCAGAGGCACACTACAACACTCAAACATAATTTGACTTACAGATAGCCAGAGGCACACTACAACACTCAAACATAATTTGACTTACAGATAGCCAGAGGCACACTACAACACTCAAACATAATTTGACTTACAGATAGCCAGAGGCACACTACAACACTCAAACATAATTTGACTTACAGATAGCCAGAGGCACACTACAACACTCAAACATAATTTGACTTACAGATAGCCAGAGGCACACTACAACACTCAAACATAATTTGACTTACAGATAGCCAGAGGCACACTACAACACTCAAACATAATTTGACTTACAGATAGCCAGAGGCACACTACAACACTCAAACATAATTTGACTTACAGATAGCCAGAGGCACACTACAACACTCAAACATAATTTGACTTACATATAGCCAGAGGCACACTACAACACTCAAACATAATTTGACTTACATATAGCCAGAGGCACACTACAACACTCAAACATAATTTGACTTACAGATAGCCAGAGGCACACTACAACACTCAAACATAATTTGACTTACATATAGCCAGAGGCACACTACAACACTCAAACATAATTTGACTTACATATAGCCAGAGGCACACTACAACACTCAAACATAATTTGACTTACATATAGCCAGAGGCACACTACAACACTCAAACATAATTTGACTTACATATAGCCAGAGGCACACTACAACACTCAAACATAATTTGACTTACATATAGCCAGAGGCACACTACAACACTCAAACATAATTTGACTTACAGATAGCCAGAGGCACACTACAACACTCAAACATAATTTGACTTACATATAGCCAGAGGCACACTACAACACTCAAACATAATTTGACTTACATATAGCCAGAGGCACACTACAACACTCAAACATAATTTGACTTACAGATAGCCAGAGGCACACTACAACACTCAAACATAATTTGACTTACAGATAGCCAGAGGCACACTACAACACTCAAACATAATTTGACTTACATATAGCCAGAGGCACACTACAACACTCAAACATAATTTGACTTACATATAGCCAGAGGCACACTACAACACTCAAACATAATTTGACTTACAGATAGCCAGAGGCACACTACAACACTCAAACATAATTTGACTTACAGATAGCCAGAGGCACACTACAACACTCAAACATAATTTGACTTACAGATAGCCAGAGGCACACTACAACACTCAAACATAATTTGACTTACATATAGCCAGAGGCACACTACAACACTCAAACATAATTTGACTTACAGATAGCCAGAGGCACACTACAACACTCAAACATAATTTGACTTACAGATAGCCAGAGGCACACTACAACACTCAAACATAATTTGACTTACATATAGCCAGAGGCACACTACAACACTCAAACATAATTTGACTTACATATAGCCAGAGGCACACTACAACACTCAAACATAATTTGACTTACAGATAGCCAGAGGCACACTACAACACTCAAACATAATTTGACTTACATATAGCCAGAGGCACACTACAACACTCAAACATAATTTGACTTACATATAGCCAGAGGCACACTACAACACTCAAACATAATTTGACTTACAGATAGCCAGAGGCACACTACAACACTCAAACATAATTTGACTTACAGATAGCCAGAGGCACACTACAACACTCAAACATAATTTGACTTACATATAGCCAGAGGCACACTACAACACTCAAACATAATTTGACTTACAGATAGCCAGAGGCACACTACAACACTCAAACATAATTTGACTTACAGATAGCCAGAGGCACACTACAACACTCAAACATAATTTTCAAAGTATTTGTGTTTAGTGGGTCCGCCACATCAGATCAGAGAACTAATAATACATATTGCTCCATTCAGACAATCATAATGTTTAGGACTTCAAGTCACATACCATATCATACCATATCATACCATATCATACCTTACCATGCCATATCATACCATATCATACCATATTGTCTGATGAATGTTGATTATTTATACTGTTAAAGCCAAAAGATAACTGCCAGTTGGTTTTTAATCTTTGTACAGAATTTCCTTCTTGGTGACGTGGATGCGGGGAGGGCATTCAGGCAGGTGTGCCCTCTACCCATCTCTATGCTCATGTGGGGACAGAGGGCACTACATAACTCTTTGGCAAGATATTTATATGGGCAGTTTCGAGGGGGCCTCCTTTCAATCCGGGTCCTTCACCCAGACAGAGCTGAATAGTTGAGCTAGTGATGGGAAACCATGGTGTTCTGTGCTGAAAGACGGTTCATTACTCGGAGCTTCATTATCAGTTCACAATGCACATTAGTGATACCTGCTGGTCAGCAATAAATAGCAGCGTGTGATTATCAGATAGACATTTTTTGCTCACTTCAAAACTGTGGTGCTTTAGTAAGTCGTTAGCTTTAGTAGCTTATAATCAGTCGGAATGCCAGTTTTACATCATGCTTCCCTTTCTATCCTTCAAGTTGACCATTTTTCAAAAACGGAACATATGGAATTATTTGGGAAACAGTGTTCAAACCCTTTACAATGAAGATCGGTGAAGTTATTTGGATTTTTACTAATTATCTTTGAAAGACAGGGTCCTGAAAAAGGGACGTTTATTTTGTTGCTGAGTTTACTATACTAAATAAAACAAACGATTTGAACAACAGTGCAGAAAGCGTGGTTTCACATAAAACAATGATCTAAATAGTGTGCCTTCAACAGGATTTGCCTTCATACCCTGAAGTCCCTGAATGTTCCATATTTCCCTACTCTACATGCTAAGCTACCAGTCAGGTGAAACTAAGCATATTTGTAAGTATGGTGTCCAATAGAGGTCACTGTTTGAAAGCAGCACCGGTTCACGGCAAAATCGATGGGATCAAACGAAGCTTCGGACGTCATTAATAACATACTTCTGATCAAATAAAACGCACATCAGCACACTGCTTCGGAGTTAGCTGCTTAGCGATTTTGATGCATGCCTCAGATCTCTGGTATCAAACGTAGCATCATTCGTTTGAGCACGACAAACAACTCTCACAAACAGCAACCAGTAGGCGTCATTGAAATACAAACCTTTTACCTTATAGAAAAGAATAAGAAGAGGACTCCTTCACCATTGCTTGTTTCGTGTAGTTGATATCAGCCTCTAATAGCTGTGAAATGCTAACGGCACAGTCAAACAGCCATTTTGAGTATATTGATTTGTTACCTTTGGTACTTGTAGTATCAATGGTAGTGTCAAATGTTAATAATTGTTGCACTTTTAGTGCATTCCCTTTATTATGCTTATTAGGCCTGCTTCATGGCTATGCTTTCTACTTCTGTTAGTTTTATATCGTTTGATTGCTTACCATGCTATGATATGCTATGTAGCCATTGATAAATTAGCCTGCTATTGCACTCCCTTTCTGGCCATTCATTGTTAAGTGCTGCTATATTTATACATTTATATGCTTATCGCATTTGCATATTGTCATTGATTATTGCCATTAACAGCCAATTAAATATATACAGTGGGGGAAAAAGTATTTAGTCAGCCACCGATTGTGCAAGTTGTCCCACTTAAAAAGATGAGAGAGGCCTGTAATTTTCATCATAGGTACACTTCAACTATGACAGACAAAATGAGAAAGAAAAATCCAGAAAATCACATTGTAGGATTTTTAATGAATTTATTTGCAAATTATGGTGGAAAATAAGTATTTGGTCAATAACAAAAGTTTATCTCAATAATTTGTTATATACCCTTTGTTGGCAATGACAGAGGTCAAACATTTTCTGTAAGTCTTCACAAGGTTTTCACACACTGTTGCTGGTATTTTGGCCCATTCCTCCATGCAGATCTCCTCAAGAGCAGTGATGTTTTGGGGCTGTTGCTGGGCAACACGGACTTTCAACTCCCTCCAAAGATTTTCTATGGGGTTGAGATCTGGAGACTGGCTAGGCCACTCCAGGACCTTGAAATGCTTCTTAGCCACTCCTTCGTTGCCCGGGCAGTGTGTTTGGGATCATTGTCATGCTGAAAGACCCAGCCACGTTTCATCTTCAATGCCCTTGCTGATGGAAGGAGGTTTTCACTCAAAATCTCACGATACATGCCCCCATTCATTATTTCCTTTACACAGATCAGTCGTCCTGGTCCCTTTGCAGAAAAACAGCCCCAAAGCATGATGTTTCCACCCCATGCTTCACAGTAGGTAGGTGTTCTTTGGATGCAACTCAGCATTCTTTGTCCTCCAAACACGACGAGTTGAGTTTTTACCAAAAAGTTATATTTTGGTTTCATCTGACCATATCACATTCTCCCAATCTTCTTCTGGATCATCCAAATGCTCTCTAGCAAACTTCAGATGGGCCTGGACATGTACTGGCATAAGCAGGGGGACACGTCTGGCACTGCAGGATTTGAGCCCCTGGCGGCGTAGTGTGTTACTGATGGTAGGCTTTGTTACTTTGGTCCCAGCTCTCTGCAGGTCATTCACTAGGTCCCCCTGTGTGGTTCTGGGATTTTTGCTCACCGTACTTGTCATCATTTTGACCCCACGGGGTGAGATCTTGCGTGGAGCCCCAGATCGAGGGAGATTATCAGTGGTCTTGTATGTCTTCCATTTCCTAATAATTGCTTCCACAGTTGATTTCTTCAAACCAAGCTGCTTACCTATTGCAGATGTAGCCTTCCCAGCCTGGTGCAGGTCTACAATTTTGTTTCTGGTGTCCTTTGACAGCTCTTTGGTCTTGGCCATAGTGGAGTTTGGAGTGTGACTGTTTGAGGTTGTGGACAGGTGTCTTTTATACTGATAACAAGTTCAAACAGGTGCCATTAATTCAGGTAACGAGTGGAGGACAGAGGAGCCTCTTAAAGAAGAAGTTACAGGTCTGTGAGAGCCAGAAATCTTGCCTGTTTGTAGGTGACCAAATACTTATTTTCCGCCATAATTTGCAAATTAAGTAATTAAAAATCCTACAATGTGATTTTCTGGATTTTTCTTTCTCATTTTATCTGTCATAGTTGAAGTGTACCTATGATGAAAATTACAGGCCTCTCTCGTCTTTTTAAGTAGGAGAACTTGCACAATTGGTGGCTGACTAAATACTTTTTGCCCCACTGTATGTTATTGCCCGTTATTTGCACCTTTCTGTGTCTTCTTTTAGATAAACCATTCTCCAACCAAGTCTCAATTCAAGACGAATCCCATGTCAACTGTCAACCATGTATCATCTCCATTACCTGAATCTATATAGACTCTTAAACTGAACTGCATCTCTGCCTCCGCCTGTTCTTTAGCTGTAGTCCCACAGTAGATGGGCATCACCATAACCCTCACCTAAAATCAATAAATTGTGACTGAAGAATATCGTGCGACAGGCTAGGAACCAATGTTTTCGTCAGTGTTTCCCTGTGCACCTTTATTAGGGAAGACATGCAGGAAATGTAGGAAATGTATAAAAGCACTCCTTGGTCATGTTCAGGTGGAGCTTCGTACTTGGAATGTCCTTTGTGGGTATAGGTTGTATGGCGTCGTTGCTGTTGGTTTATTTCTGTGAGCAACTCTTTTGTGTCCATGCTGGAGTTGTGGTCGATTGTTCTGAATGGTTTGTGTTGAGTTTGACCATCAGTGACTTTATTCATCCCAGTGCTGAAGAAAGGGAAAGTAATTGAACTGAATGATTACTGACCAGCAGTGGTGTAAAGTACATAAGTACATGTTTGGGATATCTGTTCTTTACTTGACTATTTATATACTTTTACTTCACTACATTCCTAAAGAAAATAATGTATTTTTTCCATAATACCCAAAAGGACTTGTTACATTTTGAGAGTTTTCTGGTTTGAGGTCCAGGCAGTTTATTGGCAGTGCCCTCCAATAAGGTGACTGTCTTTAAGTAAAGTCATTTGTACTTCTAAAATATCTCTTTATGTACATGCAGTCGTTAATTGTTATATTCTACCATCGGAAGTGTTGTTTGGCACTGTTTTTGGTCATCTTGTGAACTTGGTCAGCTGAATCTCAGTTAAAATACTGTTGTATTTCAGAAGGCTATCTAGTGGAAGTAATATATCTAAGTGATTTTGGTGTTAATGTGTTATGTGTCAAACCTAATCGTCTAAGCTTCAATTAAGGTAGCTTTTCCTTTATCTTCCTCTGTATTGTCTTTAATGGGCCTAGAAGCTGTAACATTTACATGTTAGAATTGTAATAAAAATGGTATATTTTTGCTACAGAGATGTCTAGTCCATTGCATTGCTCAGAACAGTTAGCTCACCCAATTGGTGGCCTGTCATGAACCTGTGTGTCTAATGTTATGTTTGAGGTGTTCCCCTCATTAAACACTAACTGGCATAGTCTGGTAGCTGTGACATTTTAGCACAAAAACACTACAGTGAATACTATTTAGTATTTTATTAGGATCTCCATTAGCTGTTACAAAAGCAGCAGCTACTCTTCCTGGGGTCCACAAACATGAAACATGACATAATACCAAACATTAATAGACAAGAACAGCTCAAGGACAGAACCACATCAATAATAAAAAAGGCACACGTAGCCTACATGTCAATACATACACACACACTATCTAGGTCAGATAGGGAGAGCGCTGTGCCTTGCTGTTTTTTGAAACCAGGTTTGCTGTTCATTTGAGCAATATGAGATGGAACAGAGTTCCGTGCAATAATGGATCTATTTAATACTGTACACTTTCTTGAATTTGTTCTGCATTTGGGGTCTGTGAAAAGACCCCTGGTGGCATGTCTGATGGGGTACGTGTGTGTGTCAGAGCTGTGTGTAAGGTGACTATGCAAACAATTTGGGATTTTCAACACAATGTTTCTTATAAAAATAAGAAGGGATGCAGTCAGTCTCTACTCAACAGCCAAGAGAGACTGGCAGCATAGTATTTATATCAGCCCTCTGATTCCAATGAAGAGCAAGACGTGCCGCTCTGTTCTTGGCCAGCTGCAGACTAACTAGGACTTGCTTTTTGGAGTGTGGTGTCAAAAAAGCAGAGCATCTCTTTATTACGGACAGACCTCTCACCATCTTTACAACCATTGAATCTACAGTGCCTTGCGAAAGTATTCGGCCCCCTTGAACTTTGCGACCTCTTGCCACATGTCAGGCTTCAAACATAAAGATATAAAACTATATTTTTTTTGTGAAGAATCAACAACAAGTGGGACACAATCATGAAGTGGAACGACATTTATTGGATATTTCAAACTTTTTTAACAAATCAAAAACTGAAAAATTGGGTGTGCAAAATTATTCAGCCCCCTTAAGTTAATACTTTGTAGCGCCACCTTTTGCTGCGATTACAGCTGTAAGTCGCTTGGGGTATGTCTCTATCAGTTTTGCACATCGAGAGACTGAAATTTTTTCCCATTCCTCCTTGCAAAACAGCTCGAGCTCAGTGAGGTTGGATGGAGAGCATTTGTGAACAGCAGTTTTCAGTTCTTTCCACAGATTCTCGATTGGATTCAGGTCTGGACTTTGACTTGGCCATTCTAACACCTGGATATGTTTATTTTTGAACCATTCCATTGTAGATTTGTTTGACAGTGGGGAGGGTGTGTTCAGGGTGATGAGCTGTGTTGCTTTTACGCCAAACATAACGTTTTGCATTGTTGCCAAAAAGTTCCATTTTGGTTTCATCTGACCAGAGCACCTTCTTCCACATGTTTGGTGTGTCTCCCAGGTGGCTTGTGACAAACTTTAAACAACACTTTTTATGGATATCTTTAAGAAATGGCTTTCTTCTTGCCACTCTTCCATAAAGGCCAGATTTGTGCAATATACGACTGATTGTTGTCCTATGGACAGAGTCTCCCACCTCAGCTGTAGATCTCTGCAGTTCATCCAGAGTGATCATGGGCCTCTTGGCTGCATCTCTGATCAGTCTTCTCCTTGTATGAGCTGAAAGTTTAGAGGGACGGCCAGGTCTTGGTAGATTTGCAGTGGTCTGATACTCCTTCCATTTCAATATTATCGCTTGCACAGTGCTCCTTGGGATGTTTAAAGCTTGGGAAATCTTTTTGTATCAAATCCGGCTTTAAACTTCTTCACAACAGTATCTCGGACCTGCCTGGTGTGTTCCTTGTTCTTCATGATGCTCTCTGCGCTTTTAACGGACCTCTGAGACTATCACAGTGCAGGTGCATTTATACGGAGACTTGATTACACACAGGTGGATTGTATTTATCATCATTAGTCATTTAGGTCAACATTGGATCATTCAGAGATCCTCACTGAACTTCTGGAGAGAGTTTGCTGCACTGAAAGTAAAGGGGCTGAATAATTTTGCATGCCCAATTTTTCAGTTTTTGATTTGTTAAAAAAGTTTGAAATATCCAATAAATGTCGTTCCACTTCATGATTGTGTCCCACTTGTTGTTGATTCTTCACAAAAAAATACAGTTTTATATCTTTATGTTTGAAGCCTGAAATGTGGCAAAAGGTCGCAAAGTTCAAGGGGGCCGAATACTTTCGCAAGGCACTGTATATGTTTGACCATGACAGTTTACAATCTAAGGTAACACCAAGTAATTTAGTCTCCTCAACTTGTTCAATGGCCACACCTTCATTACCAGATTCAGCGGAGGTCTCAAATTTAGGAAATGATTTGTACCAAATACAATGGTCTTAGTTTTAGAGATGTTCAGGACCAGTTAATTTCTGGCCACCCATTCTAAAATGGACTGAAACTCTTTGTTAAGGGTTCATTAGCTGTGGTTGCCGATGCGTATATGGTTGAATCATCAGCATACATGGACACATATCCTTTGTTTTATGCCAGTGGCAGGTAATTGGTAAACATAGAAATGAGTAGAGGGCCTTGAGAGCTGACCTGCGGTACAACACAAACATTACATGTTTGATCCAAACTCAACATTTAGGTAGCTACTAAGAAACTTTTCAATACATTTTCAAAACAACAAACTTTCCAAAGCAGCAAGCCGAGCTCTCCCTCGTTCTGCGTTCAACATACTATAGTATACTGCAGTCATGTCCGCAAATACACTACAGTGAATACCATAGTATACTGCAGTCATGTCCCAACAACCCTACAGTGAATACTATAGTATACTACAGTAAAGTCTGCAAAAACACTACTGTGAATACTACACTATACTACAGTCATGTCCGCAAAACACTACAGTGAATACTACAGTAAAGTCTGAAAAAACACTACAGTGATTACTATAGTATATAAATATAGTAAAGTATTTAGACCATAGAATGTGTTCATGTGGGTTGGCTGTAAACGTGTAAACATATTTGAATTAAGACAACAATGGACATAAATGTCAAACTTTTTTTTAAAGGCTCCCGAGTGGCGCAGCGGTCTAAAGCACTGCATTTCAGTGTGAGAGGCATCACTACAGACCCTAGTTTGATCACGGACTGTATCACAACCGGACGTGATCGGGAGTCCCATACCGTGGCGCACAATTGGCCAAGCATCGTCCGGGTTAGGGGAGGTTTTGGCCAGGGTAGGCCTTCATTGTAAATAAAAATGTGTTCTTAACTGACTTGCCTAGTTAAATAAAGGTTAATATATATATATATATATATATATATATATATATATATATATATATATATATATTTCTTCAATCAAACAAGGGATACAGTGTTAAGTATAGAATTCTAAAGTATACTACAAAATTCTATAGTAAGCACGACATGATCGAGGGGAAACTCAGAGGAAGTCCCCTGCATGAGCAAGTTCAAATCAAAACGTCATTGACGAAGCTAGAAGTAACTAGCTAGCAGTCCAATTGAGCAAAACGTTCTAAAGTAAGCACCACGTGATCAAGGGATACTACAGTGTGTAGTGTAGTATTCTACACAGTATACTACAACATTCAAGGGAAGCATTACATGATCAACGGATACTACAGAGTGTAGAAGTATTTTGACTTAGTTACTACTTTACACCGCTGACAGTCAGTTGCTAACGTATTCAGCAGCCCTGGCAGGAGGGAGGGAGAGAGATAATCATAGAGGGAGCATACTTACCATAATGGTGACACTCCCCTTGTTTGGCCACACTGTGCAGACCTGATAAACACGTTGCAACTATAACACAGTACTCTGCTCTCTGATACTCTGATAATCTGGGTCCAGACCCTACAAGGTTCAACTGCTTATCAAACATTTCACATGATTTATTTATTGATCATAGTCTGCGTCATCACATGTTTATTTAATGTATTTTTGTCTTTCATTCACGCCAATGGAAATAAAAAAATAGACCATATATAATTACACATGTAAGAGTATGTTAATGACATGTTACGCAACTTAACTGAATTGAGGTCAGTTCACATGTGTCTCTAACTCTGACACAGTTTAGATTTCAAGACAAGCTATAACAAACCAAACCCCAAATCTGTTTGGTCAGAAACATGATCTATCTGCTGTCAATTTAGCACAGTCTGTATGATCGTAGTGATGAGAGCCATGCACAGACTGAAGGGAATAAAAAACACGAAACGTACCCTACAACCTGGCTCACTGTAACCCAGTCTTGTTTCACAGTTGGACTCGACAGCTAGCTACGTGATTACACATTCATTTAAAGCCTGAGAGCACACTGTGTGGAATTAAATGTGGTTTTGTGAAGTATGATTTTAAGCTGAATGTGGAACACACACACATCACACTCTATGTAGGGGATGGCGTGTGGTGTTAGTTGGGCGTGGGTGGCCCTGGAAGTGTATCTCTCTAATCACAAAGTGAGAATGTTAACACAGAATTGTAGGGGAGCTTGATGTGAGAGAATGAGGGGAGCTGTGGCCTGGCCAGAATGTGTTTACACTGAGAAAAAAGAGAAAGAAAGAGAAGGAGAGAGACAGGGAGAGTGAGGGCTAGTGCAGAGAGGAGGACTGAGAGAGAAACACACGGAGAGACAGGGAGAGTGAGGGCTAGTGCAGAGAGGAGGACTGAGAGAGAAACACACGGAGAGACAGGGAGAGCGAGGGCTAGTGCAGAGAGGAGGACTGAGAGAGAAACACACGGAGAGATAGGGAGAGCGAGGGCTAGTGCAGAGAGGAGGACTGAGAGAGAAACACACGGAGAGACAGGGAGAGTGAGGGCTAGTGCAGAGAGGAGGACTGAGAGAGAAACACACGGAGAGACAGGGAGAGAGAGGGCTAGTGCAGAGAGGAGGACTGAGAGAGAAACACACGGAGAGACAGGGAGAGCGAGGGCTAGTGCAGAGAGGAGGACTGAGAGAGAAACACACGGAGAGACAGGGAGAGTGAGGGCTAGTGCAGAGAGGAGGACTGAGAGAGAAACACACGGAGAGACAGGGAGAGTGAGGGCTAGTGCAGAGAGGAGGACTGAGAGAGAAACACACGGAGAGACAGGGAGAGACAGGGAGAGACAGGGAGAGTGAGGGCTAGTGCAGAGAGGAGGACTGAGAGAGAAAAACACGGAGAGACAGGGAGAGACAGGGAGAGACAGGGAGAGACAGGGAGAGTGAGGGCTAGTGCAGAGAGGAGGACTGAGAGAGAAAAACACGGAGAGACAGGGAGAGCGAGGGCTAGTGCAGAGAGGAGGACTGAGAGAGAAAACACGGAGAGACAGGGAGAGCAAGGGCTAGTGCAGAGAGGAGGACTGAGAGAGAAACACACGGAGAGACAGGGAGAGCGAGGGCTAGTGCAGAGAGGAGGACTGAGAGAGAAAAACACGGAGAGATAGGGAGAGTGAGGGCTAGTGCAGAGAGGAGGACTGAGAGAGAAACACACGGAGAGATAGGGAGAGAGAGGGCTAGTGCAGAGAGGAGGACTGAGAGAGAAACACACGGAGAGATAGGGAGAGCGAGGGCTAGTGCAGAGAGGAGGACTGAGAGAGAAACACACGGAGAGATAGGAGAGCGAGGGCTAGTGCAGAGAGGAGGACTGAGAGAGAAACACACGGAGAGATAGGGAGAGCGAGGGCTAGTGCAGAGAGGAGGACTGAGAGAGAAACACACGGAGAGATAGGGAGAGCGAGGGCTAGTGCAGAGAGGAGGACTGAGAGAGAAACACACAGAGAGATAGGGAGAGCGAGGGCTAGTGCAGAGAGGAGGACTGAGAGAGAAACACACGGAGAGACAGGGAGAGCGAGGGCTAGTGCAGAGAGGAGGACTGAGAGAAAAACACACGGAGAGACAGGGAGAGCGAGGGCTTGTGCAGAGAGGAGGACTGAGAGAGAAAAAACACGGAGAGACAGGGAGAGCGAGGGCTAGTGCAGAGAGGAGGACTGAGAGAGAGAAAACACGGAGAGACAGGGAGAGCGAGGGCTAGTGCAGAGAGGAGGACTGAGAGAGAAAAACACGGAGAGACAGGGAGAGCGAGGGCTAGTGCAGAGAGGAGGACTGAGAGAGAAACACACGGAGAGACAGGGAGAGCGAGGGCTAGTGCAGAGAGGAGGACTGAGAGAGAAAACACGGAGAGATAGGGAGAGTGAGGGCTAGTGCAGAGAGGAGGACTGAGAGAGAAACACACGGAGAGACAGGGAGAGTGAGGGCTAGTGCAGAGAGGAGGACTGAGAGAGAAACACACGGAGAGACAGGGAGAGTGAGGGCTAGTGCAGAGAGGAGGACTGAGAGAGAAACACACGGAGAGACAGGGAGAGCGAGGGCTAGTGCAGAGAGGAGGACTGAGAGAGAAACACACGGAGAGATAGGGAGAGCGAGGGCTAGTGCAGAGAGGAGGACTGAGAGAGAAACACACGGAGAGACAGGGAGAGTGAGGGCTAGTGCAGAGAGGAGGACTGAGAGAGAAACACACGGAGAGACAGGGAGAGAGAGGGCTAGTGCAGAGAGGAGGACTGAGAGAGAAACACACGGAGAGACAGGGAGAGCGAGGGCTAGTGCAGAGAGGAGGACTGAGAGAGAAACACACGGAGAGACAGGGAGAGTGAGGGCTAGTGCAGAGAGGAGGACTGAGAGAGAAACACACGGAGAGACAGGGAGAGCGAGGGCTAGTGCAGAGAGGAGGACTGAGAGAGAAACACACGGAGAGACAGGGAGAGAGAGGGCTAGTGCAGAGAGGAGGACTGAGAGAGAAAACACGGAGAGACAGGGAGAGTGAGGGCTAGTGCAGAGAGGAGGACTGAGAGAGAAAAACACGGAGAGACAGGGAGAGCGAGGGCTAGTGCAGAGAGGAGGACTGAGAGAGAAAAAACACGGAGAGACAGGGAGAGCAAGGGCTAGTGCAGAGAGGAGGACTGAGAGAGAAACACACGGAGAGACAGGGAGAGCGAGGGCTAGTGCAGAGAGGAGGACTGAGAGAGAAAAACACGGAGAGATAGGGAGAGTGAGGGCTAGTGCAGAGAGGAGGACTGAGAGAGAAACACACGGAGAGATAGGGAGAGAGAGGGCTAGTGCAGAGAGGAGGACTGAGAGAGAAACACACGGAGAGATAGGGAGAGCGAGGGCTAGTGCAGAGAGGAGGACTGAGAGAGAAACACACGGAGAGATAGGGAGAGCGAGGGCTAGTGCAGAGAGGAGGACTGAGAGAGAAACACACGGAGAGATAGGGAGAGCGAGGGCTAGTGCAGAGAGGAGGACTGAGAGAGAAACACACGGAGAGATAGGGAGAGCGAGGGCTAGTGCAGAGAGGAGGACTGAGAGAGAAACACACAGAGAGATAGGGAGAGCGAGGGCTAGTGCAGAGAGGAGGACTGAGAGAGAAACACACGGAGAGACAGGGAGAGCGAGGGCTAGTGCAGAGAGGAGGACTGAGAGAAAAACACACGGAGAGACAGGGAGAGCGAGGGCTTGTGCAGAGAGGAGGACTGAGAGAGAAAAACACGGAGAGACAGGGAGAGTGAGGGCTAGTGCAGAGAGGAGGACTGAGAGAGAAAAACACGGAGAGACAGGGAGAGCGAGGGCTAGTGCAGAGAGGAGGACTGAGAGAGAAAAAACACGGAGAGACAGGGAGAGCGAGGGCTAGTGCAGAGAGGAGGACTGAGAGAGAAACACACGGAGAGACAGGGAGAGCGAGGGCTAGTGCAGAGAGGAGGACTGAGAGAGAAACACACGGAGAGACAGGGAGAGCGAGGGCTAGTGCAGAGAGGAGGACTGAGAGAGAAAAACACGGAGAGATAGGGAGAGTGAGGGCTAGTGCAGAGAGGAGGACTGAGAGAGAAAAACACGGAGAGATAGGGAGAGCGAGGGCTAGTGCAGAGAGGAGGACTGAGAGAGAAAACACGGAGAGATAGGGAGAGCGAGGGCTAGTGCAGAGAGGAGGACTGAGAGAGAAAAACACGGAGAGACAGGGAGAGTGAGGGCTAGTGCAGAGAGGAGGACTGAGAGAGAAAACACGGAGAGACAGGGAGAGCGAGGGCTAGTGCAGAGAGGAGGACTGAGAGAGAAAAACACGGAGAGACAGGGAGAGCGAGGGCTAGTGCAGAGAGGAGGACTGAGAGAGAAAACACGGAGAGACAGGGAGAGCGAGGGCTAGTGCAGAGAGGAGGACTGAGAGAGAAAACACGGAGAGACAGGGAGAGCGAGGGCTAGTGCAGAGAGGAGGACGGAGAGAGAAAAACACGGAGAGACAGGGAGAGCGAGGGCTAGTGCAGAGAGGAGGACTGAGAGAGAAACACACGGAGAGACAGGGAGAGCGAGGGCTAGTGCAGAGAGGAGGACTGAGAGAGAAACACACGGAGAGACAGGGAGAGCGAGGGCTAGTGCAGAGAGGAGGACTGAGAGAGAAACACACGGAGAGATAGGGAGAGCGAGGGCTAGTGCAGAGAGGAGGACTGAGAGAGAAAAACACGGAGAGATAGGGAGAGCGAGGGCTAGTGCAGAGAGGAGGACTGAGAGAGAAACACACGGAGAGATAGGGAGAGCGAGAGAAAGGGTAAGGGAGCTCGAGAATGAGAGAAAGGAAAAAAAGAGGAAGAGCGAGAGAGAGAAAGAGAGAGACAGGGAGAGCGAGAGACAGGCTAAACAAAAGCGAGAACAAGAGAGAGAAAGAGAAAGAAAAGAGAGAAAGATCTAACAGAGAAAAGAGAGAGAGGGAGGTATAGAGAGAGAGGCAGGGAGAGAGATAGGAAGAACGAGAGCAAGAGAGACAGGGAGAGAGACAGGGAGAAAGAGAGGCAGGGAGTGAAAGGGTAAGGGAGAGAGAGGAGTGTGAGATATGGAGAGTGATAGAGTGAGAAAACCAGAGGAGCGAGAGAGCGAGAGAAGAAGAGAGAGAGATATGGAGAGTGATAGAGTGAGAAAACCAGAGCGAGCGAGAAAGCGAGAGAAAGAGAGAGAGAGAGAGGAGCAAGAGAGAGAGAGAGGAGCAATAGAAAGAGAGAAAGAAAAAGAGAGAGGCCAGCCAGATAGGTCCGGTCCGGCCAGCCAGCCAGATAGGACCAGTCAGGCGTCTTGAGATGACGTTGCCAGTCTCAAAATAGTCTGAATTAATTGAAGATAAATCCAGAAATCTGTCATTAATTTTGAGGTTTTTGGCAAGGAGACTGATTCCATTCCAGGCATTACAATTAGCCCATTCTTCTATAGCTCCTCCTATCAGCCTCCTCTGCTCCCCACCCACTGCGTTGTCGAAGGCCCAGTAAAAACAATTCTGTTTATACTGTTCTCAATGGTGCAGGCCACTGTGCAGGCCTTGGTCACACCTGGCACATGTAGCCTAGCCTACATCACTGGTGATCTGTGGGGTAGCAAGCGAGGAGAGTGATCAGACAGGCCTATCTTGGGACCATTACCAGTAGCATATATGCACACCTTTTGTGGCACAGAAAGAAAGGAAAATGGATAAACTATTTAATGACTGAGTCCCTCTTGCCACGACACTATATGTCTATTTTGAGTTAAGGTGGACCCAGTGACTCAGACTTGAACACTTGGACCAGGACTCGAGCACGGGGTCTTCAGCCATAGGGACTCGTAACTCAACTCATGACTCGACCATTGGTGACTCCGACTTGGACTCTGACTCGAGAACAGGGGACTTGGGACTCAATTCGGACTCAAGATTTAGTGACTCGACCACATCACTTGTCAAAGCAGTCATTAGCCCCGTTCTACTCCTGGACCTCAATGTGGCTGCTGCGTCTGTGGTGGAACGTTGATAACAATGGGAATGACGTGACTGAGTGATGGCGGTACAAGCTTTGCCAATACTTTGAGACACCATCTGGTGTTACGTTCCCCAGCAACAACAAAAAATTGTTGCTCAAATAAAAAGGGGAATTAACAAATAGTCACTGACAACACCTAAAAGAAACAGGTGGAGTTTTAGGAGGGGTTCGGAAGGACACTCATGGGGACGTCCACGGAAAGTTGACTAGCAACAACAACTGGGACCTAAAAGACACCCACCATGAGACCCACTAAATTTGCAAAAGAAGAGACAAACAAAAGAAAAAGCCAGACCAAACTTGAAGACAGGAAGCAAGGTGAATCACCTTCCCTCTCTCTAATAGACTGACTAACGAGGTGACACCAATCTGTGCGCCACCACGTGCTACCTCTAAATATAACATGGAAAACCAAGGTCGGTAACACTGGTGATTGTGTTACTCTCAAGCGTCTGTTTAAAAAAAAATGTAATGTGTAATTGCTGTATAGGCTGTGTAGGAATTTACATGGCAAGATAATTGTTATATATTCTTATATACAGTATGTTTGTCATATTTCTGCTGTTGGCAATAGGACGTTATGCAGAAAAATATGTTGGTAGGACAAGGCTATGTATGTTTGAGCACATGGACATCAGTGGTATATGTTTAGTGTAGGTTAATGAGGCAATACAAATGTGATGTGACTAAAATGAAAGGACATTCAGTTAACTAAAATGGCCCACCGTTTTCATCATTTTGACAAAAACTAGACGAATGTATTATTCAAATGACAAAAATGTGACTAATACTTAATGATATTTTAGTCAAAGTGACTAAGACTAATTAAATCTCAAAAAAGAGTGCCAAAATGTACACTGAAGATGGATGTGGAGGACCAAGCTGATATGGCTGTGTGATGCTCAGCGTCAAAGTTTAGCACAACGAGCCAGACACCTGAAAGTAGCAGTAATCACTGTTTAAATGTTTTTACAAATATTATGATTGTTGTTGGGAAGGGCCTGTAAGTAAGCCTTTCACTGTTAGTCTACAGCTGTTTAGGAAGCATGTGTAAATTAAAATGTTATTTGAATTGAAGTCTATTTGGTTTAGAAATAAATTCAAATCAAATCACATTTGCCACATGCTCTGAATACCGTGGCATGCTGACTTACAACAATGCAGTTTGAAGAAAATAGAGTTAGGAAAATATTTACTAAATAAACAAAAGTTTAAAAAAAGTTACAATAACAAGGCTATATACAGGAAGTACCGGTACAGAGTCGATGTGCAGGGTACAGGTTAGTCGAGGTCATTTGTATATGTAGGTAGGGGTAAAGTGACTATGCATAGATGATAAACAGCGAGCAGCAGCAGTGTAAAAACAAAGGGGGTCATTGGCAAATGGTTCGGGTGGCCATTTGGTTAATTGTTCAGCAGTCTTACGGCTTGGGGGTAGAAGTTGTTAAGGAGCCTTTTGGACCTAGACCGGTGCTCCGGTACTGCTTGCCATGTGGTAGCAGAGAGAACAGTCTATGACTTAGGTGACTGGAGTATTTGACCATTTGTTGGGCCTTTCTCTGACACTGCCTAGAATAGAGGTCCTGGATGGCAGGAAGCTTGGCCCCAGTGATATACTGGACCATACGCAGTACCCTCTGTAGTGCCTTGCAGCCGGATGCCGAGCAGTTGCCATACCACGGAAGTGATGCAACCGGTCAGGATCCTCTCGATGGTGCAGCTGTAGAACTTTGAGGATCTGGGGACCAATACCAAATCTTTTCAGTCTCCTGAGGGGGAATAGCATTGCCGTGCCCTCTTCACGACTGTCTTGGTGTGTTTGGACCATAATAGTTTGTTGGTGATGTGGACACCAAGGAACTTGAAACTCTCGACCCGCTCCACTACAGCCCCGTCAATGTGAATGGGGGCCTGTTTGGCCCTCCTTTTCCTGCAGTCCATGATAGGCTCTTGTGTCTTGCTCATGTTGAGGGAGAGGTTGTTGTCCTGGCACCACACTGCCAGGTCTGTGATCAGGCCTACCAGCGTTGTGTTGTCAGCAAACTTAATGATGGTATTGGAGTCGTGCTTGGCCACGCAGTCATGGGTGAACAGGGAGTACAGGAGGGGACTAAGCATGCACCCTTGAAGGGCCCCTGTGTTGAGGATCAGCGTGACAGATGTGTTGTTGCCTACCCTTACCACCTGGCGAAGGCCCGTGAGGAAGTTCAGGATCCAGTTGCAGAGGGAGGTGTTTAGTCAATGAACAGCATTCTCACATACTGTAGGTGTTCCTTTCCAGAACAGCTGGTGCTCTCATGCATGATTCAGTGTCACTTGCCTCAAAGCTAGTATAAAAGGCATTTAGCCCATCTAGTAGGCTTGCTACTTTGAAGAGTCTTAAATATAAAATATATTTAGATTTGTTTAACACTTTTTTGCTTACCACATGATTCCATATGTGTTATTTCATAGTTTTCATGTCTTCACTATTATTCTACAATGTAGAAAATAGTAAAAATAAAGAAAAACCCTTGAATGAGTAGGTGTTCTACCGGTAGTGTACATCAAGAACAACGTTGGTAGGTGGTGAAAAAATAGACTCCACACATAATAAGGATATGTTATTTGTTGGCCTGTGACCTACCATTATCGATTCACAGCCCAGAGAGTCAAGGAGTACATTTTATACTTTGTTTGAGCTAGAGCTACATGGCGGCACATGTCAAATGACGTGTTAGGTTATCACGAACAAAAGTAGCCTGTTGTCAATGTTCTCTGTATGTATGCCTGACTAGATTTTTGTGCACGAAAAGTGTGTTGTTTTTATCATTCAACCTTTTGTGAAGCCTTAGACTGGGAAGCAGGTAAGATGAAAGATGGACAGTAATGTAGCCAATAAAATAACCTTTCCTTACAAAAAATATTGCCGTTTTGGAACTGCAGTGAAGGTGTACTTTAACTACAGTTACACTGTAAAATTACTGGAGTAAAAAAAAATGGTGTTATTGTGGACGCAGTATTTGTAGCATACTGCAGTTAAACTGCACTTTGACTGCAATCATCTTTCGTAAGGGCAGTCATATGTAGATGACCTGGAGGGGACTATATAGGACTGAGTAGTTCCTTTACATAATGTGAACCATTGCTATGGCATTTCGAGAGAAAGCACTCAGAACGTAGTATAGTATTTTTGTCATAAAAATGGCTTCTCAGGGATGTAAAGATAGCCAAAACAAAGCATACTAGCCAACATAGGACTAAAGCCAGGTATACCAAGTAAGAGGCTTTGGAGGAAATTCTCAGTAAGTCGACACAAGGCTGGTCATGTCTCACATCAACACAATCATCCCAGAAACCCTGGACCCGCTCCAATTCACATACCGCCCTAACAGATCCACAGATGAGGCCATTTCTATTGCACTCTTCACTGCTCTTTCCTACTTGGACAAAAGAAGTGCCAATGTGAGAATGCTGTTCATTGACTACAGCTCAGCATTCAACACCATAGTGCCCTCAAAGCTCATCAATAAGCTAAGGACTCGGGTGGAGGAGTGAAACATATATGTATATAATCACAGATTAGAGTAGAAGGATATATCTGGTACTTCCAGCGCCGACAGAGATGGCCGCCTCGCTTCGCGTTCCTAGGAAACTATGCAGTTTTTTGTTTTTTTACGTGTTATTTCTTACACTAGTACCCCAGGTCATCTTAGGTTTCTTTACATACAGCCGAGAAGAACTACTGAATATAAGATCAGCGTCAACTCACCATCAGTTCGACCAAGAATATGTTTTTCGCGATGCGGATCCTGTGTTCTGCCTTACAACCAGTGTAACCGAGTGGATCACATGCAGCGACCAAAAAAACGACTCAGAAAAAGAGGGAAACGAAGCGGTCTTCTGGTCAGACTCCGGAGACGGGCACATCGTGCACCACTCCCCTAGCATTCTTCTTGCCAATGTCCAGTCTCTGACAACAAGGTTGATGAAATCCGAGCAAGGGTAGCATTCCAGAGGGACATCAGAGACTGTAACGTTCTTTGCTTCACGGAAACATGGCTAACTGGAGAGACGCAATCCGACGGTGCAGCCAACGGGTTTCTCCACGCATCGCGCCGACAGAAACAAACATCTTTCTGGTAAAGAAGACGGGCGGGGGTGTATGTCTTATGGCCACCTGATTTAGAATTCCTCACAATCAAATGTAGACCGCATTATCTACCAAGAGAATTCTCTTCGATTATAATCACAGCCGTATATATCCCCCCCCAAGCAGACACATCGATGGCTCTGAACGAACTTTATTTAACTCTCTGCAAACTGGAAACGATTTATCCGGAGGCTGCATTCATTGTAGCTGGGGGATTTTAACAAGGCTAATCTGAAAACAAGACTCCCTAAATTTTATCAGCATATCGATTGCGCAACCAGGGGTGGAAAGACCCTGGATCATTGTTACTCTAACTTCCGCGACGCATATAAGGCCCTGCCCCGCCCCCTTTCGGAAAAGCTGACCACGACTCCATTTTGTTGATCCCTGCCTACAGACAGAAACTAAAACAAGAAGCTCCCACGCTGAGGTCTGTCCAACGCTGGTCCGACCAAGCTGACTCCACACTCCAAGACTGCTTCCATCACGTGGACTGGGAGATGTTTCGTATTGCGTCAGACAACAACATTGACGAATACGCTGATACGGTGTGCGAGTTCATTAGAACGTGCGTTGAAGATGTCGTTCCCATAGCAACGATTAAAACATTCCCTAACCAGAAACCGTGGATTGATGGCAGCATTCGTGTGAAACTGAAGGCACGAACCACTGCTTTTAATCAGGGCAAGGTGTCTGGTAACATGACTGAATACAAACAGTGCAGCTATTCCCTCCGCAAGGCTATCAAACAAGCTAAGCGCCAGTACAGAGACAAAGTAGAATCTCAATTCAACGGCTCAGACACAAGAGGTATGTGGCAGGGTCTACAGTCAATCACGGACTACAGGAAGAAACCCAGCCCAGTCACGGACCAGGATGTCTTGCTCCCAGGCAGACTAAATAACTTTTTTGCCCGCTTTGAGGACAATACAGTGCCACTGACACGGCCTGCAACGGAAACATGCGGTCTCTCCTTCACTGCAGCCGAAGTGAGTAAGACATTTAAACGTGTTAACCCTCGCAAGGCTGCAGGCCCAGACGGCATCCCCAGCCGCGCCCTCAGAGCATGCGCAGACCAGCTGGCCGGTGTGTTTACGGACATATTCAATCAATCCCTATACCAGTCTGCTGTTCCCACATGCTTCAAGAGGGCCACCATTGTTCCTGTTCCCAAGAAAGCTAAGGTAACTGAGCTAAACGACTACCGCCCCCGTAGCACTCACATCCGTCATCATGAAGTGCTTTGAGAGACTAGTCAAGGACCATATCACCTCCACCCTACCTGACACCCTTGACCCACTCCAATTTGCTTACCGCCCAAATAGGTCCACAGACGATGCAATCTCAACCACACTGCACACTGCCCTAACCCATCTGGACAAGAGGAATACCTATGTGAGAATGCTGTTCATCGACTACAGCTCGGCATTCAACACCATAGTACCCTCCAAGCTCGTCATCAAGCTCGAGACCCTGGGTCTCGACCCCCGCCCTGTGCAACTGGGTACTGGACTTCCTGACGGGCCGCCCCCCAGGTGGTGAGGGTAGGCAACAACATCTCCTCCCCGCTGATCCTCAACACTGGGGCCCCACAAGGGTGCGTTCTGAGCCCTCTCCTGTACTCCCTGTTCACCCACGACTGCGTGGCCATGCACGCCTCCAACTCAATCATCAAGTTTGCGGACGACACAACAGTGGTAGGCTTGATTACCAACAACGACGAGACGGCCTACAGGGAGGAGGTGAGGGCCCCTCGGAGTGTGGTGTCAGGAAAATAACCTCACACTCAACGTCAACAAAACTAAGGAGATGATTGTGGACTTCAGGAAACAGCAGAGGGAACACCCCCCCATCCACATCGATGGAACAGTAGTGGAGAGGGTAGCAAGTTTTAAGTTCCTCGGCATACACATCACAGACAAACTGAATTGGTCCACTCACACAGACAGCATCGTGAGGAAGGCGCAGCAGCGCCTCTTCAACCTCAGGAGGCTGAAGAAATTCGGCTTGTCACCAAAAGCACTCACAAACTTCTACAGATGCACAATCGAGAGCATCCTGGCGGGCTGTATCACCGCCTGGTATGGCAACTGCACCGCCCTCAACCGTAAGGCTCTCCAGAGGGTAGTGAGGTCTGCACAACGCATCACCGGGGGCAAACTACCTGCCCTCCAGGACACCTACACCACCCGATGCTACAGGAAGGCCATAAAGATCATCAAGGACATCAACCACCCGAGCCACTGCCTGTTCACCCCGCTGCCATCCAGAAGGCGAGGTCAGTACAGGTGCATCAAAGCTGGGACCGAGAGACTGAAAAACAGCTTCTATCTCAAGGCCATCAGACTGTTAAACAGCCACCACTAACATTGAGTGGCTACTGCCAACACACTGTCAATGACACTGACTCTACTCCAGCCACTTTAATCATGGGAATTGATGGGAAATGATGTAAATATATCACTAGCCACTTTAAACAATGCTACCTTATATAATGTTACTTACCCTACATTGTTCATCTCATA
>NW_024607397.1:7500-25198 GCF_018296145.1 Oncorhynchus tshawytscha | reverse complement strand
AACAAATAAACAAATAAATAAATAAATAAATAAACAAATAAATAAACAAAAACAAATAAATAAATAAACAAATAAACATATAAACAAATAAAGAAATAAACAAATAAACAAATAAATAAATAAAGAAATAAACAAATAAATAAACAAAAACAAATAAATAAATAAACAAATAAACATATAAACAAATAAAGAAATAAACAAATAAATAAACAAAAACAAATAAAGAAATAAACAAATAAATAAACAAAAACAAATAAAGAAATAAACAAACAAATAAACATATAAACAAATAAAGAAATAAACAAATAAATAAACAAAAACAAATAAAGAAATAAACAAATAAATAAACAAAAACAAATAAATAAATAAACAAATAAATAAATAAATAAACATATAAACAAATAAATGAATAAACAAACAAACGAATAAATGAATAAATAAATAAATAAACAAACAAATAAATAAACAAATAAAGAAATAAAGAAATAAACAAATGAATAAATAAATACAATGTATTTCCACAGTGCATCCGTGTAATAGTGTTGGGAACAGGGAGAGCTTCTCCAAAACTAGTTCACTTTATTTTAGTAGCAATGGTTGCTGCTTTCACATGAGTTTTACAACCATGAGAAACACATGGCTCTGAAATGTTATACACACACACACACACTGATTGTCTTTGACTGAGACTCTGTCTCACACGTCCCCCTCCCCGCCCCCATAACAACACACAACACAGTATCATTTCACAGGACATGTTCTCCACCTCTGTTCTGATTGAGATAGATTTGACATGAGGATCAACACTTTGAAACTGAGTCTGTGACCTGAGGGGGCCGAGTGGAGAGAGTGTTCCTACACAGAGAGAAAGATGAGACGGACGGAGGGGAAGGAGAGAGATGGAGAGGAGGAAGAGGAATGGAGGGAAAGGAGAGAGATGGAGAGGAGGAAGAGGAATGGAGAGAGATGGAGAGGAGGAAGAGGAATGGAGGGGAAGGAGAGAGATGGAGAGGAGGAAGAGGAATGGAGAGAGAGGAGAGAGATGGAGAGGAGGAAGAGGAATGGAGGGGAAGGAGAGAGATGGAGAGGAGGAAGAGGAATGGAGGGAATGGAGAGAGATGGAGAGGAGGAAGAGGAATGGAGGAATGGAGAGAGATGGAGAGGAGGAAGAGGAATGGAGGGGAAGGAGAGAGATGGAGAGGAGGAAGAGGAATGGAGGGGAAGGAGAGAGATGGAGAGGAGGAAGAGGAATGGAGGGGAAGGAGAGAGATGGAGAGGAGGAAGAGGAATGGAGGGGAAGGAGAGAGATGGAGAGGAGGAAGAGGAATGGAGGGAAAGGAGAGAGATGGAGAGGAGGAAGAGGAATGGAGGGAAAGGAGAGAGATGAAGAGGAGGAAGAGGAATGGAGGGAAAGGAGAGAGATGGAGAGGAGGAAGAGGAATGGAGGGAAAGGAGAGAGATGAAGAGGAGGAAGAGGAATGGAGGGAAAGGAGAGAGATGAAGAGGAGGAAGAGGAATGGAGGGAAAGGAGAGAGATGAAGAGGAGGAAGAGGAATGGAGGGGAAGGAGAGAGATGGAGAGGAGGAAGAGGAATGGAGGGAAAGGAGAGAGATGAAGAGGAGGAAGAGGAATGGAGGGGAAGGAGAGAGATGGAGAGGAGGAAGAGGAATGGAGGGAAAGGAGAGAGATGAAGAGGAGGAAGAGGAATGGAGGGGAAGGAGAGAGATGGAGAGGAGGAAGAGGAATGGAGGGAAAGGAGAGAGATGGAGAGGAGGAAGAGGAATGGAGGGGAAGGAGAGAGATGGAGAGGAGGAAGAGGAATGGAGAGAGATGGAGAGGAGGAAGAGGAATGGAGAGAAGGAGAGAGATGAAGAGGAGGAAGAGGAATGGAGGGAAAGGAGAGAGATGGAGAGGAGGAAGAGGAATGGAGGGAAAGGAGAGAGATGAAGAGGAGGAAGAGGAATGGAGGGAAAGGAGAGAGATGGAGAGGAGGAAGAGGAATGGAGGGAAAGGAGAGATGAAGAGGAGGAAGAGGAATGGAGGGGAAGGAGAGATGGAGAGGAGGAAGAGGAATGGAGGGAAAGGAGAGAGATGAAGAGAGGAAGAGGAATGGAGGGGAAGGAGAGAGATGGAGAGGAGGAAGAGGAATGGAGGGAAAGGAGAGAGATGGAGAGGAGGAAGAGGAATGGAGGGGAAGGAGAGAGATGGAGAGGAGGAAGAGGAATGGAGGGAAAGGAGAGAGATGGAGAGGAGGAAGAGGAATGGAGGGAAGGAGAGAGATGGAGAGGAGGAAGAGGAATGGAGAGAGATGGAGAGGAGGAAGAGGAATGGAGGAATGGAGAGAGATGAAGAGGAGGAAGAGGAATGGAGGGAAAGGAGAGAGATGGAGAGGAGGAAGAGGAATGGAGGGGAAGGAGAGAGATGAAGAGGAGGAAGAGGAATGGAGGGAAAGGAGAGAGATGGAGAGGAGGAAGAGGAATGGAGGGAAAGGAGAGAGATGAAGAGGAGGAAGAGGAATGGAGGGGAAGGAGAGAGATGGAGAGGAGGAAGAGGAATGGAGGGGAAGGAGAGAGATGGAGAGGAGGAAGAGGAATGGAGGGGAAGGAGAGAGATGGAGAGGAGGAAGAGGAATGGAGGGAAAGGAGAGAGATGGAGAGGAGGAAGAGGAATGGAGGGAAAGGAGAGAGATGAAGAGGAGGAAGAGGAATGGAGGGAAAGGAGAGAGATGGAGAGGAGGAAGAGGAATGGAGGGAAAGGAGAGAGATGAAGAGGAGGAAGAGGAATGGAGGGGAAGGAGAGAGATGGAGAGGAGGAAGAGGAATGGAGGGAAAGGAGAGAGATGGAAGAGGAGGAAGAGGAATGGAGGGAAGGAGAGAGATGGAGAGGAGGAAGAGGAATGGAGGGAAAGGAGAGAGATGAAGAGGAGGAAGAGGAATGGAGGGGAAGATGGAGAGGAGGAAGAGGAATGGAGGGAAAGGAGAGAGATGAAGAGGAGGAAGAGGAATGGAGGGGAAGGAGAGAGATGGAGAGGAGGAAGAATGGAGGAAAGGAGAGAGATGGAGAGGAGGAAGAGGAATGGAGGGGAAGGAGAGAGATGGAGAGGAGGAAGAGGAAAGGAGAGAGATGGAGAGGAGGAAGAGGAATGGAGGGAAGGAGAGAGATGAAGAGGAGGAAGAGGAATGGAGGGAAAGGAGAGAGATGGAGAGGAGGAAGAGGAATGGAGGGAAAGGAGAGAGATGAAGAGGAGGAAGAGGAATGGAGGGAAAGGAGAGAGATGGAGAGGAGGAAGAGGAATGGAGGGAAAGGAGAGAGATGAGAGGAGGAAGAGGAATGGAGGGGAAGGAGAGAGATGGAGAGGAGGAAGAGGAATGGAGGGAAAGGAGAGAGATGAAGACGAGGAAGAGGAATGGAGGGGAAGGAGAGAGATGGAGAGGAGGAAGAGGAATGGAGGGAAAGGAGAGAGATGGAGAGGAGGAAGAGGAATGGAGGGGAAGGAGAGAGATGGAGAGGAGGAAGAGGAATGGAGGGAAAGGAGAGAGATGGAGAGGAGGAAGAGGAATGGAGGGAAGGAGAGAGATGGAGAGGAGGAAGAGGAATGGAGAGAATGGAGAGGAGGAAGAGGAATGGAGAGAGATGGAGAGAGATGAAGAGGAGGAAGAGGAATGGAGGGAAAGGAGAGAGATGGAGAGGAGGAAGAGGAATGGAGGGAAAGGAGAGAGATGGAGAGGAGGAAGAGGAATGGAGGGAAAGGAGAGAAAGAGGAGGAAGAGGAATGGAGGGAAAGGAGAGAGATGAAGAGGAGGAAGAGGAATGGAGGGGAAGGAGAGAGATGGAGAGGAGGAAGAGGAATGGAGGGAAAGGAGAAGATGAAGAGGAGGAAGAGGAATGGAGGGAAGGAGAGAGATGGAGAGGAGGAAGAGGAATGGAGGGAAAGGAGAGAGATGGAGAGGAGGAAGAGGAATGGAGGGAAAGGAGAGAGATGAAGAGGAGGAAGAGGAATGGAGGGGAAGGAGAGAGATGAAGAGGAGGAAGAGGAATGGAGGGAAAGGAGAGAGATGAAGAGGAGGAAGAGGAATGGAGGGGAAGGAGAGAGATGAAGAGGAGGAAGAGGAATGGAGGGGAAGGAGAGAGATGGAGAGGAGGAAGAGGAATGGAGGGGAAGGAGAGAGATGGAGAGGAGGAAGAGGAATGGAGGGAAGGAGAGAGATGAAGAGGAGGAAGAGGAATGGAGGGAAAGGAGAGAGATGGAGAGGAGGAAGAGGAATGGAGGGGAAGGAGAGAGATGGAGAGGAGGAAGAGGAATGGAGGGAAGGAGAGAGATGGAGAGGAGGAAGAGGAATGGAGGGGAAAGGAGAGAGATGAAGAGGAGGAAGAGGAATGGAGGGAAAGGAGAGAGATGAAGAGGAGGAAGAGGAATGGAGGGGAAGGAGAGAGATGAAGAGGAGGAAGAGGAATGGAGGGGAAGGAGAGAGATGAAGAGGAGGAAGAGGAATGGAGGGGAAGGAGAGAGATGGAGAGGAGGAAGAGGAATGGAGGGAAAGAGAGAGAGATGAAGAGGAGGAAGAGGAATGGAGGGAAAGGAGAGAGATGAAGAGGAGGAAGAGGAATGGAGGGAAAGGAGAGAGATGGAGAGGAGGAAGAGGAATGGAGGGGAAGGAGAGAGATGGAGAGGAGGAAGAGGAATGGAGGGGAAGGAGAGAGATGAAGAGGAGGAAGAGGAATGGAGGGGAAGGAGAGAGATGGAGAGGAGGAAGAGGAATGGAGGGAAAGGAGAGAGATGAAGAGGAGGAAGAGGAATGGAGGGAAAGGAGAGAGATGAAGAGGAGGAAGAGGAATGGAGGGAAAGGAGAGAGATGAAGAGGAGGAAGAGGAATGGAGGGAAGGAGAGAGATGGAGAGGAGGAAGAGGAATGGAGGGAAAGGAGAGAGATGGAGAGGAGGAAGAGGAATGGAGGGAAAGGAGAGAGATGAAGAGGAGGAAGAGGAATGGAGGGAAAGGAGAGAGATGAAGAGGAGGAAGAGGAATGGAGGGAAGGAGAGAGATGAAGAGGAGGAAGAGGAATGGAGGGAAAGGAGAGAGATGAAGGAGGAAGAGGGGATGGAGAGAGATGAAGAGGAGGAAGAGGAATGGAGGGAAGGAGAGAGAGAGAGGAGGAAGAGGAATGAGGGAAAGGAGAGAGATGAAGAGGAGGAAGAGGAATGGAGGGAAGGAGAGAGATGGAGAGGAGGAAGAGGAATGAGGAAAGAGAGAGATGAAGAGGAGGAAGAGGAATGGAGAGAGATGAAGAGGAAGAGGAATGGAGGGAAAGGAGAGAGATGAAGAGGAGGAAGAGGAATGGAGGGAAAGGAGAGAGATGAAGAGGAGGAAGAGGAATGGAGGGAAAGGAGAGAGATGAAGAGGAGGAAGAGGAATGGAGGGAAAGGAGAGAGATGAAGAGGAGGAAGAGGAATGGAGGGAAAGGAGAGAGATGAAGAGGAGGAAGAGGAATGGAGGGAAAGAACAGAGATGAAGAGGAGGAAGAGGAATGGAGGGAAAGAAAGGTCAGTAATTGAATGTTTGATCAGAGCTCTTAGCATGTTACACGTTGTAGTGAGTGTGTGTGTGTGTGTGTGTGTGTGTGTGTGTGTGTGTGTGTTTCCGTGGCCAATCTGTGACTGATTTCTCTGTCTGTGGCCTGAGGAGGCCTGGCGCTAGGAGAAACCACTTCCCACAACAAGAGCACACACACAGGTGAGAAAGGGCCCGTCAGTGTAGTCTAAACTGACACCCTCACCTTCAGAGAGTCACTCTTTATGAAACACACACCCATCACGTGATGGGAACATGGAACAGACACACACACACACACACACACACACACACACACACACACACACACACACACACACACACACACACACACACACACACACACACACACACACACACACTACAAGGGTTTGGAAGTGATACCACTTGTAAGCGTGGTTGATGTTGACCATTGATATAGTGTCTTTGTGGGACTGTTCACTATATAGTGTTCTGCCTTAGACCAGGGCCCGGTTCACTATGTAGTGTTCTGCTTTAGACCAGGGCCCGGTTCACTATGTAGTGTTCTGCCTTAGACCAGGGCCCGGTTTACTATGTAGTGTTCTGCTTTAGACCAGGGCCCTGTTCACTATGTAGTGTTCTGCCTTAGACCAGGGCCCTGTTTACTATGTAGTGCTTTAGACCAGGGCCCGGTTTACTATGTAGTGTTCTGCCTTAGACCAGGGCCCGGTTTACTATGTAGTGTTCTGCTTTAGACCAGGGCCCTGTTCACTATGTAGTGTTCTGCCTTAGACCAGGGCCCTGTTCACTATATAGTGTTCTGCCTTAGACCAGGGCCCGGTTTCACTATGTAGTGCTTTAGACCAGGGCCCTGTTCACTATGTAGTGTTCTGCTTTAGACCAGGGCCCTGTTCACTATATAGTGTTCTGCCTTAGACCAGGGCCCGGTTTACTATGTAGTGTTCTGCTTTAGACCAGGGCCCTGTTCACTATGTAGTGTTCTGCTTTAGACCAGGGCCCTGTTCACTATGTTCTGCTTTAGACCAGGGCCCTGTTCACTATGTAGTGTTCTGCTTTAGACCAGGGCCCTGTTCACTATGTAGTGCTTTAGACCAGGGCCCTGTTCACTATGTAGTGCTTTAGACCAGGGCCCTGTTCACTATGTAGTGCTTTAGACCAGGGCCCTGTTCACTATATAGTGCTTTAGACCAGGGCCCTGTTCACTATGTAGTGCTTTAGACCAGGGCCCTGTTCACTATATAGTGCTTTAGACCAGGGCCCTGTTCACTATATAGTGCTTTAGACCAGGGCCCTGTTCACTATGTAGTGTTCTACTTTAGACCAGGGCCCTGTTCACTATATAGTGCTTTAGACCAGGGCCCTGTTCACTATGTAGTGCTTTAGACCAGGGCCCTGTTCACTATGTAGTGCTTTAGACCAGGGCCCTGTTCACTATGTAGTGTTCTGCCTTAGACCAGGGCCCTGTTCACTATATAGTGTTCTGCTTTAGACCAGGGCCCGGTTTACTATGTAGTGTTCTGCTTTAGACCAGGGCCCTGTTCACTATGTAGTGCTTTAGACCAGGGCCCTGTTCACTATATAGTGTTCTGCCTTAGACCAGGGCCCGGTTTACTATGTAGTGTTCTGCTTTAGACCAGGCCCTGTTCACTATGTAGTGCTTTAGACCAGGGCCCTGTTCACTATGTAGTGCTTTAGACCAGGGCCCTGTTCACTATATAGTGTTCTGCCTTAGACAAGGGCCCGGTTTACTATGTAGTGTACTGCTTTAGACCAGGGCCCTGTTCACTATGTAGTGTTCTACTTTAGACCAGGGCCCTGTTCACTATGTAGTGCTTTAGACCAGGGCCCTGTTCACTATGTAGTGTTCTACTTTAGACCAGGGCCCGGTTCACTATGTAGTGTTCTGCTTTAGACCAGGGCCCTGTTCACTATGTAGTGCTTTAGACCAGGGCCCTGTTCACTATGTAGTGTTCTACTTTAGACCAGGGCCCTGTTCACTATGTAGTGCTTTAGACCAGGGCCCTGTTCACTATGTAGTGTTCTGCCTTAGACCATGGCCCGGTTTACTATGTAGTGTTCTACTTTAGACCAGGGCCCTGTTTACTATGTAGTGCTTTAGACCAGGGCCCTGTTTACTATGTAGTGCTTTAGACCAGGGCCCTGTTCACTATGTAGTGTTCTGCTTTAGACCAGGGCCCTGTTCACTATATAGTGTTCTGCCTTAGACCAGGGCCCGGTTTACTATGTAGTGTTCTGCTTTAGACCAGGGCCCTGTTCACTATGTAGCGCTTTAGACCTGGGCCCTGTTCACTATATAGTGTTCTGCCTTAGGGCCCGGTTTACTATGTAGTGTTCTGCTTTAGACCAGGGCCCTGTTCACTATGTAGTGCTTTAGACCAGGGCCCTGTTCACTATGTAGTGCTTTAGACCAGGGCCCTGTTCACTATGTAGTGCTTTAGACCAGGCCCTGTTCACTATGTAGTGCTTTAGACCAGGACCCTGTTCACTATATAGTGTTCTGCTTTAGACCAGGGCCCTGTTCACTATATAGTGTTCTGCTTTAGACCAGGGCCCTGTTCACTATGTAGTGTTCTTTAGACCAGGGCCCTGTTCACTATGTAGTGTTCTGCTTTAGACCAGGGCCCTGTTCACTATGTTCTGCTGTGGGCCCTGTTCACTATGTAGTGCTTTAGACCAGGGCCCTGTTCACTATGTAGTGCTTTAGACCAGGGCCCTGTTCACTATGTTCTGCTTTAGACCAGGGCCCTGTTCACTATGTAGTGCTTTAGACCAGGGCCCTGTTCACTATGTAGTGTTCTGCTTTAGACCAGGGCCCTGTTCACTATGTAGTGTTCTGCTTTAGACCAGGGCCCTGTTCACTATGTAGTGTTCTGCTTTAGACCAGGGCCCTGTTCACTATGTTCTGCTTTAGACCAGGGCCCTGTTCACTATGTAGTGTTCTGCTTTAGACCAGGGCCCTGTTCACTATGTTCTGCTTTAGACCAGGGCCCTGTTCACTATGTAGTGTTCTGCTTTAGACCAGGGCCCTGTTCACTATGTAGTGCTTTAGACCAGGGCCCTGAGCCCCTAGTTCACTATATAGGCAACAGGGTGCCATTTGAGACACTAACAATGTCCATCTCCCAGCTGTTTTTGTCTGTAATGAAACTAGACAGGATATTACCATCTAAACCAGGACCAAAGGAAACACAGGTTAGTTTGTCCTCGGGCTGTGACTTGATTTAAATAGATCGGGCTTCCTATGGGTTTCTGAATAATTACACACACACACACACACACACACACACAGACACACACACACACACACACACACACACACACACACACACACACACACACACACACACACACACACACAACTAACCCGGTCTAGTTAATCTACCATGGGATAGGTTTACCCCTCTAGCTAGATGTATGGTTATTATGTATAACCTCTGATATCCGATCCTGCCTCAGTGCTGTGTGTGTGTTTTCAGGGTGTGTGTGTGTTTCAGGGTGTGTGTGTGTTTCAGGGTGTGTGTGTTCCAGGGTGTGTGTGTGTTTCAGGGTGTGTGTGTTCCAGGGTGTGTGTGTGTTTCAGGGTGTGTGTGTTCCAGTGTGTGTGTTTCAGGGTGTGTGTGTGTTCCAGGGTGTGTGTGTGTTTCAGGGTGTGTGTGTTCCAGGGTGTGTGTGCCTGTGTGTGTGTTTTCAGAATGTGTGTGTTCAAGGGTGTGTGTGTGTTTCAGGGTGTGTGTGCCTGTGTGTGTGTGTGTGTGTTTCAGAATGTGTGTGTTTAAGGGTGTGTGTTTGTTTAAGGGTGTGTGTGTGTTTCAGGGTGTGTGTGCCTGTGTGTGTGTTTCAGGGTGTGTGTTTCAGGGTGTGTGTGTGTGTTTCAGGGTGTGTGTGTTTCCTGTGTGTGTGTGTTTCAGGGTGTGTGTGTGTTTGGGTCAGGGTGTGTGTGCCTGTGTGTGTGTTTCAGGGTGTGTGTGCCTGTGTGTGTGTTCAGGGTGTGTGTGTGTATGTGTTTCAGGGTGTGTGTGTGTGTTCAGGATGTGTGTGCCTGTGGTGTGTTTCAGGGTGTGTGTGTTTGGGTGGTGTGTGCCTGTGTGTGTGTTTCAGGGTGGTTACCTGTGTGTGTGTTTCAGGGTGTGGTTGCCTGTGTGTGTGTTTCAGGGTGTGTGTGTTTCAGGGTGTGTGTGTTCCAGGGTGTTACCTGTGGTGTGTTCCAGGGTGTGTGTGTTTCAGGGTGTGGTGTTCCAGGGTGGTGGTCCAGGGTGTGTGTGTGTAGTTGCCCCTGTCTGGTGTGTCCGGTGGTTAGTGAGGGTTAAAGATTCCATTGATCAGGTTAATTGGTTTTGATTGGTTCTGGTAGGTGAAAGTAGCACACGCTAGCTAGGAGTGGTTACCTGACTGGTGGCCATAGGAGTGGTTTACCTGACTGGTGGCCATAGGAGTGGTTACCTGACTGGTGGCCATAGGAGTGGTTTACCTGACTGGTGGTCATAGGAGTGGTTTACCTGACTGGTGGTCATAGGAGTGGTTACCTGACTGGTGGCCATAGGAGTGGTTACCTGACTGGTGGTCATAGGAGTGGTTACCTGACTGGTGGCCATAGGAGTGGTTACCTGACTGGTGGTCATAGGAGTGGTTACCTGACTGGTGGTCATAGGAGTGGTTACCTGCCTGGTGGCCATAGGAGGGGTTACCTGACTGGTGGTCATAGGAGTGGCCATAGGAGTGGTTACCTGACTGGTGGTCATAGGAGTGGTTACCTGACTGGTGGCCATAGGAGTGGTTACCTGACTGGTGGTCATAGGAGTGGTTACCTGACTGGTGGTCATAGGAGGGTTACCTGACTGGTGGCCATAGGAGTGGTTACCTGACTGGTGGTCATAAGTGGTTACCTGACTGGTGGTCATAGGAGTGGTTACCTGCCTGGTGGCCATAGGAGGGTGGTTACCTGACTGGTGGTCATAGGAGTGGCCATAGGAGTGGTTACCTGACTGGTGGTCATAGGAGTGGTTACCTGACTGGTGGTCATAGGAGTGGTTACCTGACTGGTGGTCATAGGAGTGGTTACCTGACTGGTGGTCATAGGAGTGGTTACCTGACTGGTGGCCATAGGAGGGTTACCTGCCTGGTGGCCATAGGAGGGGTTACCTGACTGGTGGCCATAGGAGTGGTTACCTGACTGGTGGTCATAGGAGTGGTTACCTGCCTGGTGGTCATAGGAGTGGTTACCTGACTGGTGGTCATAGGAGTGGTTACCTGACTGGTGGTCATAGGAGTGGTTACCTGACTGGTGGTCATAGGAGTGGTTACCTGACTGGTGGCCATAGGAGTGGTTACCTGACTGGTGGCCATAGGAGGGGTTACCTGACTGGTGGTCATAGGAGTGGTTAGGAGTGGTTACCTGACTGGTGGTCATAGGAGTGGTTACCTGACTGGTGGTCATAGGAGGGGTTACCTGACTGGTGGTCATAGGAGTGGCCATAGGAGTGGTTACCTGACTGGTGGTCATAGGACTGGTTACCCACTAAACAATGCTATAAATTAGCCTGGTGTTTACCTACTAAACAATGCTTTAAATTAGCCTGGTGTTACCTACTAAACAATGCTTTAAATTAGCCTGGTGTTTACCTACTAAACAATGCTTTAAATTAGCCTGGTGTTTACCTACTAAACAATGCTTTAAATTAGCCTGGTGTTTACCTACTAAACAATGCTTTAAATTAGCCTGGTGTTTACCTACTAAACAATGCTATAAATTAGCTGGCAGATGTTTGTCTTTTCTTGACCTGTGTAAAGGACTCATTGCAGACTCAGATAATGACATTGTAGAGTAGAATACACATTGTCATTATTTTCTCCTCCTCCTGGCCTTCCTTATCATTTGAAAAAGCCCTCTGTTCTTTCATGACAATAGTTTAGAATCCTCTATCTGTCATGACAATAGTTTAGAATCCTCTATCCTCTATCTTTCATGACAATTCATGACAATAGTTTAGAATTTATCTTTCATGACAATAGTTTAGAACCTCTATCTTTCATGACAATAGTTTAGAATCCTCTATCTTTCATGACAATAGTTTAGAATCCTCTATCTTCATGACAATAGTTTAGAATCCTCTCTTTCATGACAATAGTTTAGAATCCTCTATCTTTCATGACAATAGTTTAGAATCCTCTATCTGTCATGACAATAGTTTAGAATCCTCTATCTTTCATGACAATAGTTTAGAATCCTCTATCTTTCATGACAATAGTTTAGAATCCTCCATCTTTCATGTTCCCCTCCATAATGCTGTAACCTTCATTACACCTATACAGTACATCCCTACTAGAACTCTGTCCCCTCTCTATTACTGTCTTTAATTCTCTATTACTGTCTTTAATTCTATATTACTGTTACTATTCTCTATTACTGTCTTTAATTCTCTATTACTGTCTTTAATTCTATATTACTATTACTATTCTCTATTACTGTCTTTAATTCTCTATTACTGTCTTTAATTCTCTGTTTCTGTCTTTAATTCTCTATCACTGTCTTTAATTCTCTGTCCTCTCTTTAATTCTCTGTCCTCTCTTTAATTATTTGTCCTCTCTCTAATTGTCACGTTCTGACCTTAGTTCCTTTGTTTTTGTCTGTGTTTTAGTATGGTCGGGCGTGAGTTGGGGTGGGCAGTCTATGTTTGTTTTTCTATGTTGGTTTTTGAGTTCGGCCAAGTATGGTTCTCAATCAGAGGCAGCTGTCAATTGTTGTCCCTGATTGAGAATCATACTTAGGTAGCCTGGGTTTCACTTTTGGATTGTGGGTGTTTGTTTCCGTGTGAGTGTTTGGGCCACACGGTACTGTTTCGGTTTTGTAAATTCACATCATCATTTATTGTTTAGTGTCAGGTAGGAGACCTGAGCCAACTCCCCGTGCTTACCGGAGAGCGAGAGGGACCGGGCCGTGTTATGCGGTGGAGTGCACGGTGTCCCCAGTGCATGTGCATAGCCCGGTGCGGAACATTCCAGCTCCTCGTATCGGCCGCGTCTCCTTGGGCCGGCGTACATGGCACCAGCCTTACGTATGGTGTCTCCGGTTCGCCAGCACAGCCCAGTGCGGGCTATTCCACCTTGCCGCACTGGCCTGGCTACGGGGAGCATTCAACCAGGTAAGGTTGGGCAGGCTCGGTGCTCAAGAGCTCCAGTGCGCCTGCACGGTCCGGTCTATCTGGTGCCATCTCCACGCCCCAGCCCTCTGGTGGCAGCCCCCCGCACCAGGCTGTCTCTCCGTCTCATCCCTACAGGGGATCCCGCCTGTCCAGCGCTGCCAGCGTCTCCCGCCTGTCCTGAGCCGCCGGAGTCTCCCGTCTGTCCTGAGCCGCCGGAGTCTCCCGTCTGTCCTGAGCCGCCAGAGCCGCCAGTATGTCCTGAGCTGCCAGAGCCGCCAGTCTGTCCTGAGCCGCCAGTCTGTCCTGAGCCGCCAGTCTGTCCTGAGCCGCCAGTCTGTCCTGAGCCGCCAGAGCCGCCAGCCAGCCAGGAGCCGCCAGAGCCGCCAGGAGCCGCCAGTCAGCCAGGAGCCGCCAGAGCCATCAGTCAGCCAGGAGCCACCAGAGCCGCCAGCCAGCCAGGAGCCGCCAGAGCCGCCAGCCAGCCAGGAGCCGCCAGACCCATCAGCCAGGCCGCCAGCCGCCAGCCAGCCAGGAGCCGCCAGAGCCAGCCAGCCAGGAGCCAGATCCACCAGCCAGCCAGGAGCCGCCAGAGCCGCCAGCCAGCCAGGAGCCCCCAGAGCCATCAGTCAGCCAGGAGCCGCCAGAGCCATCAGTCAGCCAGGAGCCGCCAGATCCATCAGTCAGCCAGGAGCCGCCAGATCCACCAGCCAGCCAGGAGCCGCCAGAGCCATCAGTCAGGAGCCGCCAAAGCCATCAGCAGGAGCCGCCAGAGCCATCAGTCAGCCAGGAGCCGCCAGAGCCAGCCCAGGAGCCATCAGCCAGAGCCATCAGTCAGCCAGGAGCCAGGAGCCCAGGAGCCAGATCCACCAGCCAGCCAGGCCAGGAGCCACCAGATCCATCAGCCAGAGCCATCAGTCAGCCAGGAGCCGCCAGAGCCAGGAGCCGCCAGAGCCAGCCAGCCAGGAGCCGCCAGAGCCATCAGTCAGCCAGGAGCCGCCAGAGCCATCAGTCAGCCAGCCAGATCCATCAGTCAGCCAGGAGCCGCCAGAGCCAGGAGCCACCAGATCCAGCCAGCCAGGAGCCAGCCAGCCAGGAGCCGCCAGAGCCATCAGTCCAGATCCAGCCGCCAGAGCCAGTCCCAGCCAGCCAGGCCAGCCGCCAGATCCAGAGCCAGCCAGCCAGGAGCCGCCAGATCCACCAGCCAGCCAGGAGCCGCCAGAGCCATCAGTCAGCCAGGAGCCAGCCAGCCAGTCAGCCAGCCAGATCCACCAGCCAGCCAGGAGCCGCCAGAGCCATCAGTCCCAGGAGCCGCCAGAGCCATCAGCCAGCCAGGAGCCGCCAGAGCCAGCCAGCCGCCAGAGCCAGTCAGCCAGGAGCCGCCAGATCCACCAGCCAGCCAGGAGCCGCCAGAGCCATCAGTCAGCCAGGAGCCGCCAGATCCAGCCAGCCAGGAGCCAGAGCCAGGAGGAGCCGCCAGAGCCAGCCAGGCCGCCAGATCCACCAGCCAGCCAGGAGCCAGCCAGCCAGGAGCCACCAGGAGCCAGAGCCATCAGTCAGCCAGGAGCCGCCAGATCCACCAGCCAGCCACCAGAGCCAGGAGCCAGATCCACCAGCCAGCCAGGAGCCGCCAGAGCCATCAGTCAGCCAGGAGCCCCCAGAGCCATCAGTCAGCCAGGAGCCACCAGATCCATCAGCCAGCCAGGAGCCGCCAGAGCCACCAGCCAGGAGCCGCCAGATCCACCAGCCAGCCAGGAGCCGCCAGAGCCACCAGCCAGCCAGGAGCCGCCAGCCAGCCATCAGCCAGCCAGGCCAGCCAGGAGCCAGATCCACCAGCCAGCCAGGAGCCGCCAGCCAGCCAGGAGCCGCCAGAGCCATCAGGAGCCGCCAGCCAGCCAGGAGCCGCCAGATCCACCAGCCAGCCAGGCCAGCCAGGAGCCGCCAGATCCACCAGCCAGGAGCCGCCAGAGCCGTCCTATGTTCAATTCTCTGTCCTCTCTTTAATTGTCTGTTCCTCCTTTAATTCTCTCTCCCATCTCATATCCTCCCAATCGGTCTGTGTTTTACACTCTTCCACTTTCTTACTGCCTCCCCAGTATCTCTAGTTCTCATTCCCACCCTCTCTCTCTCTCTCTCTAAATATGAGTAATTGTCACTGCAGGCTCAGAGAACAATGACTTCTGTGGTGGTGGACACACACACACACACACACACACACACACACACACACACACACACACACACACACACACACACACACACACACACACACACACACACACACACACACACACACACACACACTGGCTACCCTTTAGGAAGTGGAGGTTTCTTTGAAGAGGGTAATTCAGGTTGGACCACTTTAGCAGAGGGCAGACAATGACCTATTAGGTCTCTTATACTCATTACACACACACACACGATACTGGGCCACAGGATCCCGTGTGTGGCCCTAGGGCCCTGGGATAGGCAGCAGAGGGCAGTTCCTATGTGTAATGACCAAGGTAATGAATAGGCTTGTAATGACCCGGGCTGTTTCTCTATGAGGAGAAGAGAGGGGAGGGGGAGGGAAATAGAAACATGTGGAGGTTGACACGCAAAACACACACACACACACACACACACACACACACACACACACACACACACACACACACACACACACACACACACACACACACACAGGGGACTGGTGTTAAGAGTTTCAAAGAGAACGTCTCAAGTTGTTCTCGTTCTGTAGAGCTGAATCAGAAACAGGTTGGCGGACAGACTTCTGAAAACTGGGTCCATGTACCCACCCCCAAAAAAAACCACCCTATTAGTCGTACTGTGCACTAAATAGGGAATAGGATGCAGTTTGGGGTGCGGACATCTCTCATCTGTATCCTCCTGATAGAGATAGATAAGATCTACTATAAATAAAATAATTTTGAGAAACTCAACTTGCAGCATCTTGGTATTTCTACCCACTAGAACGGTTCCTGTTCTATTCACAGCTAGCGGTTCAGTATGTGTTGTATACCTGATGCGGCAGGTAACCTAGTGGTTAGAGTGTAGGGACGGCAGGTAACCTAGTGGTTAGAGTGTAGGGACGGCAGGTAACCTAGTGGTTAGAGTGTAGGGACGGCAGGTAACCTATTGGTTAGAGTGTAGGGACGGCAGGTAACCTAGTGGTTAGAGTGTAGGGGTACGGCAGGTAACCTAGTGGTTAGAGTGTAGGGACGGCAGGTAACCTAGTGGTTAGAGTGTAGGGGACGGCAGGTAACCTAGTGGTTAGAGTGTAGGGACGGCAGGTAACCTAGTGGTTAGAGTGTAGGGACGGCAGGTAACCTAGTGGTTAGAGTGTAGGGACGGCAGGTAACCTAGTGGTTAGAGTGTAGGGACACAGGTAACCTAGTGGTTAGAGTGTAGGGACGGCAGGTAACCTAGTGGTTAGAGTGTAGGGGCGGCAGGTAACCTAGTGGTTAGAGTGTAGGGACGGCAGGTAACCTAGTGGTTAGAGTGTAGGGACGGCAGGTAACCTAGTGGTTAGAGTGTAGGGACGGCAGGTAACCTAGTGGTTAGAGTGTAGGGACGGCAGGTAACCTAGTGGTTAGAGTGTAGGGACAGCAGGTAACCTAGTGGTTAGAGTGTAGGGGCGGCAGGTAACCTAGTGGTTAGAGTGTAGGGACGGTAGGTAACCTAGTGGTTAGAGTGTAGGGACGGCAGGTAACCTATTGGTTAGAGTGTAGGGACGGCAGGTAACCTAGTGGTTAGAGTGTAGGGACACACACTAGTGGTTAGAGTGTAGGGACGGCAGGTAACCTAGTGGTTAGAGTGTAGGGACACACACTAGTGGTTAGAGTGTAGGGACACACACTAGTGGTTAGAGTGTAGGGACGGCAGGTAGCCTAGTGGTTAGAGTGTAGGGACACACACTAGTGGTTAGAGTGTAGGGACGGCAGGTAACCTAGTGGTTAGAGTGTAGGGACGGCAGGTAACCTAGTGGTTAGAGTGTAGGGACGGCAGGTAACCTAGTGGTTAGAGTGTAGGGACGGCAGGTAACCTAGTGGTTAGAGTGTAGGGGACAGGCAGGTAACCTAGTGGTTAGAGTGTAGGGACGGCAGGTAACCTAGTGGTTAGAGTGGGGAGGGACGTGGTTACGAGGTAACCTAGTGGTTAGAGTGTAGGGACACAGGTAACCTAGTGGTTAGAGTGTAGGGGCGGCAGGTAACCTAGTGGTTAGAGTGTAGGGACGGCAGGTAGCCTAGTGGTTAGAGTGTAGGGACACACACTAGTGGTTAGAGTGTAGGGACGGCAGGTAACCTAGTGGTTAGAGTGTAGGGACGGTAGGTAACCTAGTGGTTAGAGTGTAGGGACGGTAGGTAACCTAGTGGTTAGAGTGTAGGGACGGCAGGTAACCTAGTGGTTAGAGTGTAGGGGCAGGCAGGTAACCTAGTGGTTAGAGTGTAGGGACGGCAGGTAACCTAGTGGTTAGAGTGGAGGGACGGCAGGTAACCTAGTGGTTAGAGTGTAGGGAGGCAGGTAACCTAGTGGTTAGAGTGTAGGGGCGGCAGGTAACCTAGTGGTTAGAGTGTAGGGACGGCAGGTAACCTAGTGGTTAGAGTGTAGGGACACAGGTACTAGTGGTTAGAGTGTAGGGACACACACCTAGTGGTTAGAGTGTAGGGACGGCAGGTAACCTAGTGGTTAGAGTGTAGGGGCGGCAGGTAACCTAGTGGTTAGAGTGTAGGGACGGCAGGTAGCCTAGTGGTTAGAGTGTAGGGACACACACTAGTGGTTAGAGTGTAGGGACACACAACCTAGTGGTTAGAGTGTAGGGACGGCAGGTAACCTAGTGGTTAGAGTGTAGGGACGGCAGGTAACCTAGGTAACCTAGTGGTTAGAGTGTAGGGACGGCAGGTAACCTAGTGGTTAGAGTGTAGGGACACACACTAGTGGTTAGAGTGTAGGGACACACACTAGTGGTTAGAGTGTAGGGACAGGTAACC
>NW_024607396.1:20000-25115 GCF_018296145.1 Oncorhynchus tshawytscha | reverse complement strand
GTAAACAACCATAGGTTTCAAACCTAAAGGCTGGTTAATTCTCCGCCTCTCGACTGTTGTCGCAGTGACATCATCAACATTCTATTGTCGTCCGACTTCAACCTTGTCGTTGTCGTTTATGAAAAGTATAAACACAAAAAACGACATCAGCAGCCTGGTGGTCCAAAATAGCCGATGTATTTTAGCACCAATAATCCCATGGGTTTAAACATTAATTTAGTCAATGTGACTCGTTTCAGGAAACTAGGCGAATGTCGCGGGTCACGACTTCACAGGAGAGCTGTTTGAACCTACATTTTTTTTTATTTTTAATCAAAATATGTTTTTTTTTCGGCAGAAATGCTTTCTGGAACATGTGACCTTTCATGTGCCTTAATAACAACCATCTATGCCGTCTGTAAATACAAATAACATTGTTAAATTATGAGCCTAGTTGGTTTAGCCACAGAAAAAGTTAGCAACCTTCCCGCTAGCCATGATTGGCTGAGATAATGAGTGGGCTGGACATGCAGAGAGATGAGTTGTGATTGGTCTGCCGTGTAGCACGCGTCATAGACGTTTGTTATTAAGGGAGGTGAAATGTGTTCCGGAAGAAGTTTCTGGCAAAAATGTGTTCAAATGCCTCTGAAGCTGGACATAAGCCTAGTTTCCTGAAATGAGTCACGTGTGTGTGTGTGTGTGTGTGTGTGTGTGTGTGTGTGTGTGTGTGTGTGTGTGTGTGTGTGGTCCTATCAGAATGAGTGTGTGTGTGTTTGCTGTAAGTGTGTGTTTTGAATCAGGTTGAGTGTGCGTGTGTGTTTCCCCTCAGAGCCAGGCAGCTGACAGCTGTGATTCTGTCTCTCTCTGTCTCTCTCTCTCCCTGTCTTTGTCCCTCTTTCTCTCTTTGTCCATCTTTCTCTCTTTGTCCAGCTGTTGCTCCTACGTGGGTCGTCGTGGTAATGGTCCTCAGGCGATATCGATAGGGAAGAACTGTGATAAGTTTGGCATCGTGGTTCATGAGTTGGGTCACGTGATCGGGTTCTGGCATGAACACACCCGGCCCGACCGAGACGATCACGTCACCATCATCAGAGACAACATACAACCAGGTAACACAGGGACGGACAGGCAGTGATGCAACCCATAAGGATCTGTGTGTCTCTATCTGTGTGTCTATCTGTGTGTCTCTATCTGTGTGTCTCTATCTGTGTGTCTCTATCTGTGTGTCTCTATCTGTGTGTCTCTATCTCAGTGTCTCTATCTGTGTGTCTCTATCTGTGTGTCTCTATCTGTGTGTCTCTATCTGTGTGTCTCTATCTCAGTGTCTCTATCTGTGTGTCTCCATCTGTGTGTCTCTATCTGTGTGTCTCTATCTGTGTGTCTCTATCTGTGTGTCTCTATCTGTGTGTCTATCTGTGTGTCTCTATCTGTGTGTCTCTATCTGTGTGTCTCTATCTGTGTGTCTCTATCTGTGTGTCTCTATCTCAGTGTCTCTATCTGTGTGTCTCTATCTGTGTGTCTCTATCTGTGTGTCTCTATCTGTGTGTCTCTATCTGTGTGTCTATCTGTGTGTCTCTATCTGTGTGTCTCTATCTGTGTGTCTCTATCTGTGTGTCTCTATCTGTGTGTCTCTATCTGTGTGTCTATCTGTGTGTCTCTATCTGTGTCTCTATATATGTGTGTGTCTCTATCTGTGTGTCTATCTGTGTGTCTATATCTGTGTGTCTATCTGTGTCTATATCTGTGTGTCTATCTGTGTGTCTCTATCTGTGTGTCTATCTGTGTGTGTCTATATCTGTGTCTATCTGTGTCTATATCTGTGTCTCTATCTGTGTGTCTATATCTGTGTGTCTCTATCTGTGTGTCTCTATCTGTGTGTCTCTATCTGTGTGTCTCTATCTGTGTGTCTCTATCTGTGTGTCTATATCTGTGTGTGTCTATCTGTGTGTGTCTATATATGTGTGTCTATATCTGTGTGTCTATATCTGTGTCTCTATCTGTGTGTCTATATCTGTGTGTGTCTATCTGTGTGTGTCTATATATGTGTGTCTCTATCTGTGTGTCTATATGTGTGTCTCTATCTGAGAGTGTCTCTATCTGAGAGTGTCTCTATCTGAGTGTCTCTATCGGTGTCTCTATCTGAGAGTGTCTCTATTTGAGAGTGTGTCTCTATCTGAGTGTGTCTCTATCTGAGTGTCTCTATCGGTGTCTCTATCTGAGAGTGTCTCTATCTGAGTGTCTCTATCTGAGTGTCTCTATCGGTGTCTCTATCTGAGAGTGTGTCTATTTGAGAGTGTGTCTCTATCTGAGTGTGTCTCTATCTGAGAGTGTCTCTATCTGAGTGTCTCTATCTGAGTGTCTCTATCGGTGTCTCTATCTGAGAGTGTCTCTATTTGAGAGTGTGTCTCTATCTGAGTGTGTCTCTATCTGAGAGTGTGTCTCTATCTGAGAGTGTCTCTATCTGAGAGTGTCTCTATCTGAGAGTGTGTCTCTATCTGAGAGTGTCTCTATCTGAGAGTGTCTCTATCTGAGAGTGTCTCTATCTGAGAGTGTCTCTATCTGAGAGTGTGTCTCTATCTGAGTGTGTCTCTATCTGAGAGTGTCTCTATCTGAGTGTGTCTCTATCTGAGTGTGTCTCTATCTGAGAGTGTCTCTATCTGAGAGTGTGTCTCTATCTGAGAGTGTGTCTCTATCTGAGTGTGTCTCTATCTGAGTGTGTCTCTATCTGAGTGTGTCTCTATCTGAGAGTGTCTCTATCTGAGAGTGTCTCTATCTGAGAGTGTCTCTATCTGAGAGTGTCTATCTGAGAGTGTCTCTATCTGAGAGTGTCTCTATCTGAGAGTGTCTCTATCTGAGAGTGTGTCTCTATCTGAGTGTGTCTCTATCTGAGTGTGTCTCTATCTGAGTGTGTCTCTATCTGAGAGTGTCTCTATCTGAGAGTGTCTCTATCTGAGAGTGTGTCTCTATCTGAGTGTGTCTCTATCTGAGAGTGTCTCTATCTGAGTGTGTCTCTATCTGAGTGTGTCTCTATCTGAGAGTGTCTCTATCTGAGAGTGTGTCTCTATCTGAGAGTGTGTCTCTATCTGAGAGTGTCTCTATCTGAGAGTGTGTCTCTATCTGAGAGTGTGTCTCTATCTGAGAGTGTGTCTCTATCTGAGAGTGTCTCTCTATCTGAGAGAGTGTCTCTATCTGAGAGAGTGTCTCTATCTGTGTGTCTCTATCTGAGAGTGTCTCTATCTGAGAGTGTGTCTCTATCTGAGAGAGTGTCTCTATCTGAGAGAGTGTCTCTATCTGAGAGTGTGTCTCTATCTGAGAGTGTGTCTCTATCTGAGAGAGTGTCTCTATCTGAGAGAGTGTCTCTATATGAGAGTGTGTCTCTATCTGAGAGAGTGTCTCTATCTCTGAGAGTGTGTCTCTATCTGAGAGTGTCTCTCTATCTGAGAGAGTGTCTCTATCTGTGTGTCTCTATCTGAGTGTGTCTCTATCTGAGAGTGTGTCTCGATCTGAGAGTGTCTCTATCTGTGTGTCTCTATCTGAGTGTGTCTCTATCTGAGTGTGTCTCTATCTGAGAGTGTCTCTATCTGAGAGTGTCTCTATCTGAGAGTGTCTCGATCTGAGAGTGTCTCTATCTGTGTGTCTCTATCTGAGAGTGTCTCTATCTGAGAGTGTCTCTATCTGTGTGTGTCTCTATCTGAGTGTGTCTCTATCTGAGTGTGTCTCTATCTGAGTGTGTCTCTATCTGAGAGTGTCTCTATCTGAGTGTGTCTCTATCTGAGTGTGTCTCTATCTGAGAGTGTCTCTATCTGAGAGTGTCTCTATCTGAGAGTGTCTCTATCTGAGAGTGTCTCTATCTGAGAGTGTCTCTATCTGAGAGTGTCTCTATCTGAGTGTGTCTCTATCTGAGAGTGTCTCTATCTGAGAGTGTCTCTATCTGAGAGTGTGTCTCTATCTGAGAGTGTCTCTATCTGAGAGTGTCTCTATCTGAGAGTGTCTCTATCTGAGAGTGTGTCTCTATCTGAGTGTGTCTCTATCTGAGAGTGTCTCTCTATCTGAGAGAGTGTCTCTATCTGAGAGTGTCTCTATCTGAGAGAGTGTCTCTATCTGTGTGTCTCTATCTGAGAGTGTCTCTATCTGAGAGTGTCTCTATCTGAGAGTGTCTCTGTCTGAGAGTGTCTCTATCTGAGAGTGTGTCTCTATCTGTGTGTCTCTATCTGAGAGTGTCTCTATCTGAGAGTGTCTCTATCTGAGAGTGTCTCTATCTGAGAGTGTCTCTATCTGAGAGAGTGTCTCTATCTGAGAGTGTCTCTATCTGAGAGAGTGTCTCTATCTGTGTGTCTCTATCTGAGAGTGTCTCTATCTGAGAGTGTCTCGATCTGAGAGTGTCTCTATCTGTGTGTCTCTATCTGAGTGTGTCTCTATCTGAGAGTGTGTCTCTATCTGAGTGTGTCTCTATCTGAGTGTGTCTCTATCTGAGTGTGTCTCTATCTGAGTGTGTGTCTCTATCTGAGAGTGTGTCTCTATCTGAGAGTGTCTCTATCTGAGAGTGTCTCTATCTGAGTGTGTCTCTATCTGAGAGTGTCTCTATCTGAGTGTGTCTCTATCTGAGTGTGTCTCTATCTGTGTGTCTCTATCTGAGAGTGTCTCTATCTGAGTGTGTCTCTATCTGAGTGTGTCTCTATCTGAGAGTGTGTCTCTATCTGAGAGTGTCTCTATCTGAGTGTGTCTCTATCTGAGAGTGTCTCTATCTGAGAGTGTGTCTCTATCTGAGTGTGTCTCTATCTGAGAGTGTCTCTATCTGAGAGTGTCTCTATCTGAGAGTGTCTCTATCTGAGAGTGTCTCTCTATCTGAGAGAGTGTCTCTATCTGAGAGAGTGTCTCTATCTGAGAGTGTCTCTCTATCTGAGAGAGTGTCTCTATCTGAGAGAGTGTCTCTATCTGTGTGTCTCTATCTGAGAGTGTCTCTATCTGTGTGTCTATCTGTGTGTCTCTATCTGTGTGTCTCTATCTGTGTGTCTCTATCTGTGTGTCTCTATCTGTGTGTCTCTATCTGTGTGTCTCTATCTGAGAGTGTCTCTCTATCTGAGAGAGTGTCTCTATCTGAGAGAGTGTCTCTATCTGTGTGTCTCTATCTGAGAG
>NW_024607396.1:0-15000 GCF_018296145.1 Oncorhynchus tshawytscha | reverse complement strand
TCTGCAAAATCTCCGGATGTTTTGGAATCAAAACATTACTGCACGTAAGGCGCCATTGTAAATTGAGTTTTTTGGATATAAATATGCACATTATCGAACAAAACATACATGTATTGTGTTACATGATGTTCTATGAGTGTCATCTGATGAAGATCATCAAAGGTTAGTGGTTAATTGTATCTCTATTTCTGCTTTTTGTGACTCCTATCTTTGGCAGGAAAATGGCTGTGTGTGTTTTTGTGACTTGGCTGTGACCTAACAATCATATGTTGTGCTTTAGCTGTAAATCATTTTTGAAATCGGACACGATGGGTAGATTAACAAGATTTTATCTTTAATTTGCTGTATTGGACTTGTTAATGTGTGAAAACTACATATTTCTAAAATATATTTTTGAATTTCGCACACTGCCTTTTCAGCGGAATGTTGCTAGCGGAACTTCTGCCCTACACAGGTTTTAACCCCTAACCCTGAACCCTTAACCCCTTACCCCTTTACCCCTTTACCCCTAACCCTTAACCCCTAAACCTTAACCTCAAACCCTAACCTTCAAACTAACCCTAACCCCTAACCCTGAACCCTTAACCCCTAACCCTTAACCCTTAACCCCTAACCCTCAAACTAACCCTAAGGTTTGAGGGGCGGAGACCACCTTTACTCCACACACAGAGATGTGTACAAAGCTCTCCCTCACCTTCCATTTGAAAAATCTGACCATAATTCTATCCTCCTGATTCCTGCTTAGAAGGAGAAATTAAAGCAGGAAGTAGCAGTGACTCGTTCCATAAAAAAGTGGTCAGATGAAGCAGATGCTAAACTACAGGACTTTTTTGCTATCACAGACAGGAATATGTTCTGGGATTTATCTGATGGCATTGAGGAATACACCACTTCAGTCACCGGCTTCACCAATAAGTGCATCAAGGACGTCGTCCTCACAGTAACCGTGCGTACATACCCCAACCAGAAGCCATGGATTACAGGCAACATTTGCACTGAGCTAAAGGGTAGAGCTGCCTCTTTCAAGTAGCGGGACTCTAACTCAGAAGTTTATAAGAAACCCTGCTATGCCCTCCAACGAAATATCAAACAGGCAAAGTGTCAATACAGTGCTAAAATCGAATCATACTACACCGGCTCCGACACTCATCTTATGTGGCAGGGCTTGTAAACTATTACAGATTACTATGGGAAGCCCAGCCGTGAGCTGCCCAGCCTTCCAGACGAGCTAAATGACTTCTATGCTCGCTTCGAGGCAAATGACACTGAAATATGCATGAGAGCATCAGCTGTTCCGGATGACTGTGTGATCACGCTCTCCGCAGCAGGGTTGTGACAAAAACTCATTCTCAACACTCATTCTTATGTTAAATAAATGTACTGTATAGTGTGTGTGGCAGGCTTACAACGATATCAAAAAACAACATTTGAGACTGACCCTGGTGCTAGAGGGGATTACAGAATGTTACAGTAGAATATAGAATGGTACAGTAGAATGTCAGAATGGGTTAGGGTTAGGGTTAGGGTTAACCCTATTAGGATAAAATGTTAGAATAGAATGTTACAGTAGAATGTTAGAATAAAATGTTAGAATAAAATGTTACAGTAGAATGTTAGAATAAAATGTTAGAATAGAATGTTACAGTAGAATGTTAGAATAGAATTTTAGAATAAAATGTTAGAATAAAATGTTACAATAGAATGTCAGAATAGAATGTTAGAATAAAATGTTATAATATAATGTTACAGTAGAATGTCAGAATAGAATGTCAGAATAGAATGTTAGAATAGAATGTTACAATAGAATGTCAGAATAGAATGTTAGAATAGAATGTTACAATAGAATGTTACAATATAATGTTACAGTAGAATGTCAGAATAGAATGTTAGAATAGAATGTTACAATAGAATGTCAGAATAAAATGTCAGAATCGAATGTTAGAATTTTAGAATAAAATGTTCCAATAGAATGTCAAAATAGAATGTCAGAATAGAATGTTAGAATAGAATGTTACAATAGAATGTCAGAATAGAATGTTAGAATAGAATGTTACAATAGAATGTTTTATTCATTTTATTGTACCATTCTATTGTAACATTCTATTGTACCATTCTATTGTAACATTCTATTGTAACATTCTATTGTAACAATCTATTCTGACAGTCTATTGAAGCAACTTTGGCTCAACATCAGCATTCATACTGTCCTGATGTCTGTGTATAAGATGTGTGTGTGTGTGTGTGTGTGTGTGTGTGTGTGTGTGTGTGTGTGTGTGTGTGTGTGTGTGTGTGTGAGTCAGCATTCATACTGTCCTGATGTCTGTGTATAAGATGTGTGTGTGAGTGATTATTCATGCGTGTGTGTGTGTGTGTGTGTGTGTGTGTGTGTGTGTGTGTGTGTGTGTGTGTGTGTGTGTGTGTGTGTACTTGCATACTGTGTGTGTGAACCCAGCTGTAGTCCTTATGAGATCATATGTGACAACTGACAGATGAGCCGGGCCCTAGGGCACTCTGGGTAAAAACATCATGCATGATGGGAGAGGACGGCACATGTGACTCATCTCACTACGAGAGAGATGGAGGGAGAGAAGGAAAGAGAGTTGGAGGGAGATATGGAACGAGAGATGGAGGGAAAGATGGAGGAGAGATGGAGGGAGATATGGATGGAGAGAAGGAGAGATTGAGGGAGAGATGGATAGGGAGATGGAGAGAGAGATGGAGAGAGATGGAGCGAGAGATGGCGGGAGATATGAAGAAATGGAGAGAGATGGAGCAAAATATTAAGACAGAGATAGAGAAAGAGATGAGAGAGAGATAAAGAGATGTGAAAGACAGAGAGAGATGGAGGGAGAGATGTAAAAGATAGAGAGCGATGGATGTAGATGTGAAAGATAGAGAGAGAGGTGATAAAGATAGAGAGAGAGAGATGGGAGTAGAGAAAGATGGAGGGAGAGGTGTAAAATATATATATATATAGAGAGAGATGGGAGTAGAGATGGTAAAGATAGAGAGAGAGAGATGGGAGTAGAGAAAGATGGAGGGAGAGGTGTAAAATATATATATATATAGAGAGAGATGGGAGTAGAGATGGTAAAGATAGAGAGAGAGATGGGAGTAGAGATGGTAAAGATAGAGAGAGAGATGGGAGTAGAGATGGTAAAGACAGAGAGAGAGATGGGAGTAGAGATGGTAAGATAGAGAGAGAGATGGGAGTAGAGATGGTAAAGATAGAGAGAGATGGTAAAGATAGAGAGAGATGGTAAAGATAGAGAGAGAGATGGGAGTAGAGATGGTAAAGATAGAGAGAGATGGGAGTAGAGATGGTAAAGATAGAGAGAGACATGGGAGTAGAGATGGAAAGATAGAGAGAGATGGGAGTAGAGATGGTAAAGATAGAGAGAGATGGTAAAGATAGAGAGATGGGAGTAGAGATGGTAAAGATAGAGAGAGATGGGAGTAGAGATGGTAAAGATAGAGAGATGGGAGTAGAGATGGTAAAGATAGAGAGAGATGGAGGGAGTAGAGATGGTAAAGATAGAGAGAGATGGTAAAGATAGAGAGAGAGAGATGGGAGTAGAGATGGTAAAGATAGAGAGAGATGGTAAAGATAGAGAGAGATGGGAGTAGAGATGGTAAAGATAGAGAGAGATGGGAGTAGAGATGGTAACGATAGAGAGAGAGATGGGAGTAGAGATGGTAAAGATAGAGAGAGAGATGGGAGTAGAGATGGTAAAGATAGAGAGAGATGGTAAAGATAGAGAGAGATGGGAGTAGAGATGGTAAAGATAGAGAGAGATGGTAAAGATAGAGAGAGATGGTAAAGATAGAGAGAGATGGGAGTAGAGATGGTAAAGATAGAGAGAGATGGGAGTAGAGATGGTAAAGATAGAGAGAGATGGTAAAGATAGAGAGAGATGGTAAAGATAGAGAGAGAGATGGTAAAGAGAGAGAGATGGGAGTAGAGATGGTAAAGATAGAGAGAGATGGGAGTAGAGATGGTAAAGATAGAGAGAGATGGGAGTAGAGATGGTAAAGATAGAGAGAGATGGGAGTAGAGATGGTAAAGATAGAGAGAGATGGGAGTAGAGATGGTAAAGATAGAGAGAGATGGTAAAGATAGAGAGAGATGGTAAAGATAGAGAGAGATGGGAGTAGAGATGGTAAAGATAGAGAGAGATGGGAGTAGAGATGGTAAAGATAGAGAGAGAGATGGGAGTATAGATGGTAAAAATAGAGAGAGATGGTAAAGATAGAGAGAGATGGTAAAGATAGAGAGAGAGATGGGAGTAGAGATGGTAAAGATAGAGAGAGATGGTAGAGAGAGATGGTAAAGATAGAGAGAGATGGTAGAGAGAGATGGTAAAGATAGAGAGAGATGGGAGTAGAGATGGTAAAGATAGAGAGAGATGGTAAAGATAGAGAGAGATGGGAGTAGAGATGGTAAAGATAGAGAGAGAGATGGGAGTAGAGATGGTAAAGATAGAGAGAGAGATGGGAGTAGAGATGGTAAAGATAGAGAGAGAGATGATAGAGAGAGATGGTAAAGATAGAGAGAGATGATAGAGAGATGGTAGAGATAGAGAGAGATGGGAGTAGAGATGGTAAAGATAGAGAGAGATGGTAGAGAGAGATGGTAAAGATAGAGAGAGAGATGGGAGTAGAGATGGTAAAGATAGAGAGAGAGATGGGAGTAGAGATGGTAAAGATAGAGAGAGATGGTAAAGATAGAGAGAGATGGTAAAGATAGAGAGAGAGATGGAGTAGAGATGGTAAAGATAGAGAGAGATGGGAGTAGAGATGGTAAAGATAGAGAGAGATGGGAGTAGAGATGGAAAGATAGAGAGAGATGGGAGTAGAGATGGTAAAGATAGAGAGAGATGGTAAAGATAGAGAGAGATGGGAGTAGAGATGGTAAAGATAGAGAGAGATGGGAGTAGAGATGGAAAGATAGAGAGAGATGGTAAAGATAGAGAGAGAGATGGGAGTAGAGATGGTAAAGATAGAGAGAGATGGAGGGAGTAGAGATGGTAAAGATAGAGAGAGATGGTAAAGATAGAGAGAGAGAGATGGGAGTAGAGATGGTAAAGATAGAGAGAGATGGTAAAGATAGAGAGAGATGGGAGTAGAGATGGTAAAGATAGAGAGAGATGGGAGTAGAGATGGTAAAGATAGAGAGAGATGGGAGTAGAGATGGTAAAGATAGAGAGAGAGATGGGAGTAGAGATGGTAAAGATAGAGAGAGATGGTAAAGATAGAGAGAGATGGGAGTAGAGATGGTAAAGATAGAGAGAGATGGTAAAGATAGAGAGAGATGGTAAAGATAGAGAGAGATGGGAGTAGAGATGGTAAAGATAGAGAGAGATGGGAGTAGAGATGGTAAAGATAGAGAGAGATGGTAAAGATAGAGAGAGATGGTAAAGATAGAGAGAGAGATGGTAAAGATGAGAGAGAGATGGGAGTAGAGATGGTAAAGATAGAGAGAGATGGGAGTAGAGATGGTAAAGATAGAGAGAGATGGGAGTAGAGATGGTAAAGATAGAGAGAGATGGGAGTAGAGATGGTAAAGATAGAGAGAGATGGGAGTAGAGATGGTAAAGATAGAGAGAGATGGTAAAGATAGAGATGGTAAAGATAGAGAGAGATGGGAGTAGAGATGGTAAAGATAGAGAGAGATGGGAGTAGAGATGGTAAAGATAGAGAGAGATGGGAGTATAGATGGTAAAAATAGAGAGAGATGGTAAAGATAGAGAGAGATGGTAAAGATAGAGAGAGATGGGAGTAGAGATGGTAAAGATAGAGAGAGATGGTAGAGAGAGATGGTAAAGATAGAGAGAGATGGTAGAGAGAGATGGTAAAGATAGAGAGATGGGAGTAGAGATGGTAAAGATAGAGAGAGATGGTAAAGATAGAGAGAGATGGGAGTAGAGATGGTAAAGATAGAGAGAGAGATGGGAGTAGAGATGGTAAAGATAGAGAGAGATGGGAGTAGAGATGGTAAAGATAGAGAGAGAGATGATAGAGAGAGATGGTAAAGATAGAGAGAGATGATAGAGAGAGATGGTAGAGATAGAGAGAGATGGGAGTAGAGATGGTAAAGATAGAGAGAGATGGTAGAGAGAGATGGTAAAGATAGAGAGATGATAGAGAGAGATGGTAGAGATAGAGAGAGATGATAGAGAGAGATGGTAAAGAGAGAGAGAGATGTAAAGATAGAGAGAGATGATAGAGAGAGATGGTAAAGATAGAGAGAGATGATAGAGAGAGATGGTAGAGATAGAGAGAGATGATAGAGATAGAGAGAGAGATGATAGAGATAGAGAGAGATGATAGAGAGAGATGGTAGAGATAGAGAGAGATGGTAAAGATAGAGAGAGATGGTAGAGATAGAGAGAGAGATGGGAGTAGAGATGGTAGAGATAGAGAGAGATGATAGAGAGAGATGGTAGAGATAGAGAGAGATGATAGAGATAGAGAGAGAGATGATAGAGATAGAGAGAGATGATAGAGAGAGATGATAGAGATAGAGAGAGAGATGGGAGTAGAGATGGTAGAGATAGAGAGATGGTAGAGAGAGATGATAGAGAGAGAGATGGGAGTAGAGATGGTAGAGATAGAGAGAGATGATAGAGAGAGAGATGGGAGTAGAGATGGTAGAGATAGAGAGAGATGATAGAGAGAGAGATGGGAGTAGAGATGGTAAAGATAGAGAGAGATGGTAGAGATAGAGAGAGATGGTAGAGATAGAGGTGTTTCATTTTCCATGTTGATCCTTTTAGATGTATTGTTGTTCTACTGTTGACTGTCACCATTTCATTCTTATTATAATGTAATACCATTTACATGACTATTCGTAATTCATATTGATACAGTGTTTTTCATGCCAATAGAGAAGCGTGAATTGGAATTTGGGTTTAAACTGAACAAGTGTAAAAGGGGCGGGTCTTTCAGCTTAAACCAATGACCTAGAGATATGGCATAGAAAAGAGTAACCTCCCCCTCTCTCTCTCTCTCTCTCTCTCTCTCTCTCTGTCTCTGTCTCTCTCTCTCTCTCTCTCTCTCTGTCTCTCTCTCTCTCTCTCTCTCTCTCTCTCTCTCTCTCTCTCTCTCTCTCTCTCTCTGTCTCTCTGTCTCTCTCTCCTCTGTCTCTCTCTCTCTCTGTCTCTCTCTCTCTCTGTCTCTCTGTCTCTCTCTCTGTCTCTCTCTCTCTCTGTCTCTCTCTCTCTCTCTCTCTGTCTCTCTCTGTCTCTCTCTCTCTCTCTCTCTCTGTCTCTCTCTGTCTCTCTCTCTGTCTCTCTCTCTGTCTCTCTCTCTGTCTCTCTCTCTCTCTCTCTCTCTCTCTCTCTCTCTCTCTCTCTCTCTCTCTCTCTCTCTCTCCCCTCTCTCTCCCTCTCTCTCTCTGTGTGTGTGTGTGTGTAGCGTGCGGGGAGACCCTACAGGAGTCGACAGGTAACTTCTCGTCGCCCGGTTACCCCAACGGTTACCCCTCGTACACACACTGTGTCTGGAGGGTCTCTGTCACCCCGGGAGAGAAGGTAAACACACACAGGGAGATATAGGGGAGAGAAGGTAAACACACACAGGGAGATATAGGGGAGAGAAGGTAAACACAGAGATATAGGGGAGAGAAGGTAAACACAGAGATATAGGGGAGAGAAGGTAAACACAGAGAGATATAGGGGAGAGAAGGTATAAACACACAGAGATATAGGGGAGAGAAAGTAAACACACAGAGATATAGGGGAGAAGGTAAACACACAGAGATATAGGGGAGAGAAGGTAAACACAAAGATAAACACACAGAGATATAGGGGAGAGAAGGTAAACACAGAGATATAGGGGATAAACACAGAGAGCGATAGGGAGAGAAGGTAAACACAGAGATAAACACAGAGAGATATAGGGGAGAGAAGGTAAACACACACAGGGAGATATAGGGGAGAGAAGGTAAACACAGAGAGATATAGGGAGAGAAGATAAACACACAGAGATATAGGGAGAGAAGGTAAACACAAAGATATAGGGGAGAGAAAGTAAACACACAGAGATATAGGGGAGAGAAGGTAAACACAGAGATATAGGGAGAGAAGGTAAACACAAAGATATAGGGGAGAGAAAGTAAACACAGAGATATAGGGGAGATAAGGTAAACACAGAGATATAGGGAGAGAAGGTAAACACAGAGAGATATAGGGGAGAGAAGGTAAACACAGAGATATAGGGAGAGAAGGTAAACACAGAGATATAGGGGAGAGAAGGTAAACACACACAGGGAGATATAGGGGAGAGAAGGTAAACACAGAGAGATATAGGGAGAGAAGGTAAACACAGAGAGATATAGGGAGAGAAGGTAAACACACACAGAGATATAGGGAGAGAAGGTAAACACACACAGAGAGAAGGTAAACACACACAGAGAGATAGGGGAGAGAAGGTAAACACACACGGAGATATAGGGGAGAGAAGGTAAACACACACAGAGATATAGGGGAGAGAAAAAAGTAAAAGTTAAAGTAGCTCCAGGCTAAATGTGCAGCGTAGCCAATAAAGAGTGTTGCTGACACACTGACTGGCCCCCACCTCCTTCCACCTCTCATACTGACTGGCCCCCATCTCCTTCCACCTCTCACACTGACTGGCCCCCACCTCCTTCCACCTCTCACACTGACTGGCCCCCACCTCCTTCCACCTCTCACACTGACTGGCCCCCACCTCCTTCCACCTCTCACACTGACTGGCCCCCACCTCCTTCCACCTCTCACACTGACTGGCCCCCACCTCCTTCCACCTCTCACACTGACTGGCCCCACCTCCTTCCACCTCTCACACTGACTGGCCCCCACCTCCTTCCAACTCTCACACTGACTGGCCCCCACCTCCTCCACCTCTCACACTGACTGGCCCCCACCTCCTTCCACCTCTCACACTGACTGGCCCCCACCTCCTTCCACCTCTCACACTGACTGGCCCCCACCTCCTTCCAACTCTCACACTGACTGGCCCCCACCTCCTTCCACCTCTCACACTGACTGGCCCCCACCTCCTTCCACCTCTCACACTGACTGGCCCCCACCTCCTTCCACCTCTCACACTGACTGGCCCTCACCTCCTTCCACCTCTCACACTGACTGGCCCCCACCTCCTTCCAACTCTCACACTGACTGGCCCCCACCTCCCTCCACCTCTCACACTGACTGGCCCCCACCTCCTTCCACCTCTCACACTGACTGGCCCCCACCTCCTTCCACCTCTCACACTGACTGGCCCCCACCTCCTTCCACCTCTCACACTGACTGGCCCTCACCTCCTTCCACCTCTCACACTGACTGGCCCTCACCTCCTTCCACCTCTCACACTGACTGGCCCTCACCTCCTTCCACCTCTCACACTGACTGGCCCTCACCTCCTTCCACCTCTCACACTGACTGGCCCCCACCTCCTTCCAACTCTCACACTGACTGGCCCCCACCTCCTTCCACCTCTCACACTGACTGGCCCCCACCTCCTTCCACCTCTCACACTGACTGGCCCCCACCTCCTTCCACCTCTCACACTGACTGGCCCCCACCTCCTTCCACCTCTTACACTGACTGGCCCCCACCTCCTTCCAACTCTTACACTGACTGGCCCCCACCTCCTTCCACCTCTCACACTGACTGGCCCCCACCTCCTTCCACCTCTCACACTGACTGGCCCCCACCTCCTTCCACCTCTTACACTGACTGGCCCCCACCTCCTTCCACCTCTTACACTGACTGGCCCCCACCTCCTTCCACCTCTTACACTGACTGGCCCCCACTTCCTTCCACCTCTCTCTCTCCCCCACCTCCTTCCACCTCTCACACTTATACTGACTGGCCCCCACCTCCTTCCACCTCTCACACTGACTGGCCCCCACCTCCTTCCACCTCTCTCTCCCCCTGCCCTCTCTCTACCCCCACCTCTCTCTCTCTCTCTCTAACCACTCCCCTCTTTCTCTCCCGCCACCTCTCTCTCTCTCTAACCACTCCCCTCTTTCTCTCCCTCCACCTCTCTCTCTCTAACCACTCCCCTCTTTCTCTACCCCCCAGATTGTTCTAAACTTTACCACTATGGACCTGTATAAGAGCTCTCTCTGTTGGTATGACTACATAGAAGTTAGAGATGGATACTGGAGGAAGGCCCCACTGCTAGGTAAGAGAGAGAGAGAGAGTGTGTGTGTGTGTTGTGTTCATTTGTTTATGTCTGACTTGTAGTTCAATTCAAATTATTGCTTTGTTTGTGCGTGTTGTGTGTGTGTTTGTGTGTGTGTGTGCGTGTGTGTACTGTGTGTGTGTGTGTGTGTGTGTGTGTGTATAGGTAGGTTCTGTGGGGATCAGGTTCCTGAGGGTCTGGTGTCGTCAGAGAGTCGGATGTGGATTGAGTTCCGAAGCAGCAGTAACTGGGTGGGAAAGGGATTTACAGCTGTTTATGAAGGTACCACACACACACACGCACACACACACACACACACACACACACACACACACACACACACACACACACACACACACACACACACACACACACACACACACACACACACACACACACACACACACACACACACACACACACACACACACACACACACACACACACACACACACACACACACACACACACACACACACACACACACACACGCACACACACACACACACACACACACACACAAGGCTAATCTGAAAACAAGACTCCCTAAATTTTATCAGCATATCGACTGCGCAACCAGGGGTGGAAAGACCCTGGATCATTGTTACTCTAACTTCCGCGACGCATATAAGGCCCTTCCCCGCCCTCCTTTCGGAAAAGCTGACCACGACTCCATTTTGCTGATCCCTGCCTACAGACAGAAACTAAAACAAGAAGCTCCCACGCTGAGGTCTGTCCAACGCTGGTCCGACCAAGCTGACTCCACACTCCAAGACTGCTTCCATCACGTGGACTGGGATATGTTCCGTATTGCGTCAGACGACAACATTGACGAATACGCTGATTCGGTGAGTGAGTTCATTAGAACGTGCGTTGAAGATGTCGTTCCCATAGCAACGATTAAAACATTCCCAAACCAGAAACCGTGGATTGAAGGCAGCATTCGTGTGAAACTGAAAGCCCGAACCACTGCTTTTAATCAGGGCAAGGTGTCTGGTAACATGGCTGAATACAAACAGTGTAACTGTTCCCTCCGCAAGGCAATCAAACAAGCTAAGCGCCAGTATAGAGACAAAGTAGAATCTCAATTCAACGGCTCAGACACAAGAGGTATGTGGCAGGGTCTACAGTCAATCACAGACTACAAGAAGAAACCAGCACAGTCACGGACCAGGATGTCTTGCTCCCAGGCAGACTAAATAATTTTTTGCCTGCTTTGAGGACAATAAAGTGCCACTGACACGGCCTGCAACGAAAACATGCGGACTCTCCTTCACTGCAGCCGAGGTGAGTAAGACATTTAAACGTGTTAACCCTCGCAAGGCTGCAGGCCCAGACGGCATCCCCAGCCGCGCCCTCAGAGCATGCGCAGACCAGCTGGCTGGTGTGTTTACGGACATATTCAATCAATCCCTATCCCAGTCTGTTTTTTCCACATGCTTCAAGAGGGCCACCATTGTTCCTGTTCCCAAGAAAGCTAAGGTAACTGAGCTAAACGACTGCCGCCCCGTAGCACTCACTTCCGTCATCTTGACGTGCTTTGAGAGACTAGTCAAGGACCATATCACCTCAACCCTACCTGACACCATAGATCCACTCCAATTTGCTTACCGCCCAAATAGGTCCACAGACGATGCAATCTCAACCACACTGCACACTGCCCTAACCCATCTGGACAAGAGGAATACCTATGTGAGAATGCTGTTCATCGACTACAGCTCGGCATTCAACACCATAGTGCCCTCCAAGCCCGTCATCAAGCTCGAGACCCTGGGTCTCGACCCCGCCCTGTGCAACTGGGTACTGGACTTCCTGACGGGCCGCCCCCAGGTGGTGAGGGTAGGCAACAACATTTCCACCCCGCTGATCCTCAACACTGGGGCCCCAAAGGGTGCGTTCTGAGCCCTCTCCTGTACTCCCTGTTAACCATGACTGCGTGGCCATGCACGCCTCCAACTCAATCATCAAGTTTGCGGATGACACACAACAGTGGTAGGCTTGATTACCAACAACGACGAGACGGCCTACAGGGAGGAGGTGAGGGCCCTCGGAGTGTGGTCAAATCAAATCAAATCAAATTTATTTATATAGCCCTTCGTACATCAGCTGATATCTCAAAGTGCTGTACAGAAACCCAGCCTAAAACCCCAAACAGCAAGCAATGCAGGTGTAGAAGCACGGTGGCTAGGAAAAACTCCCTAGAAAGGCCAAAACCTAGGAAGAAACCTAGAGAGGAACCAGGCTATGTGGGGTGGCCAGTCCTCTTCTGGCTGTGCTGGGTGGAGATTATAACAGAACATGGCCAAGATGTTCAAATGTTCATAAATGACCAGCATGGTCGATTAATAATAAGGCAGAACAGTTGAAACTGGAGCAGCAGCACGGCCAGGTGGACTGGGGACAGCATGGAGTCATCATGTCAGGTAGTCCTGGGGCATGGTCCTAGGGCTCAGGTCCTCCGAGAGAGAGAAAGAAAGAGAGAAGGAGAGAATTAGAGAACGCACACTTAGATTCACACAGGACACCAAATAGGACAGTAGAAGTACTCCAGATATAACAAACTGACCCTAGCCCCCGACACATAAACTACTGCAGCATAAATACTGGAGGCTGAGACAGGAGGGGTCAGGAGACACTGTGGACCCATCCAAGGACACCCCGGACAGGGCCAAACAGGAAGGATATAACCCCACCCACTTTGCCAAAGCACAGCCCCCACACCACTTGAGGGATATCTTCAACCACCAACTTACCATCCTGAGACAGGGCCGAGTATAGCCCACACAGATCTCCGCCATGGCACAACCCAAGGGGGCGCCATCCCAGACAGGATGACCACAACAGTGAATCAACCCACTCAGGTGACGCACCCCTCCAGGGACGGCATGAGAGAGCCCCAGTAAGCCAGTGACTCAGCCCCTGTAATAGGGTTAGAGGCAGAGAATCCCAGTGGAAAGAGGGGAACCGGCCAGGCAGAGACAGCAAGGGCGGTTCGTTGCTCCAGAGCCTTTCCGTTCACCTTCCCACTCCTGGGCCAGACTACACTCAATCAAATGACCCACTGAAGAGATGAGTCTTCAGTAAAGACTTAAAGGTTGAGACCGAGTTTGCGTCTCTGACATGGGTAGGCAGACCGTTCCATAAAAAAAAAAAAATGGAGCTCTATAGGAGAAAGCCCTGCCTCCAGCTGTTTGCTTAGAAATTCTAGGGACAATTAGGAGGCCTGCGTCTTGTGACCGTAGTGTACGTGTAGGTATGTACGGCAGGACCAAATCAGAGAGATAGGTAGGAGCAAGCCCATGTAATGCTTTGTAGGTTAGCAGTAAAACCTTGAAATCAGCCCTTGCTTTGACAGGAAGCCAGTGTAGGGAGGCTAGCACTGGAGTAATATGATCAAATGTTTGGTTCTAGTCAGGATTCTAGCAGCCGTATTTAGCACTAACTGAAGTTTATTTAGTGCTTTATCCGGGTAGCCGGAAAGTAGAGCATTGCAGTAGTCTAACCTAGAAGTGACAATCGTTGACTTCGGGAAACAGCAGATGGAACAGTAGTGGAGAGGGTAGCAAGTTTTAAGTTCCTCGGCAAACACATCACAGACAAACTGAATTGGTCCACTCACACAGACAGCATCGTGAGGAAGGCGCAGCAGCGCCTCTTCAACCTCAGGAGGCTGAAGAAATCCGGCTTGTCACCAAAAGCACTCACAAACTTCTACAGATGCACAATCGAGAGCATCCTGGCGGGCTGTATCACCGCCTGGTATGGCAACTGCACCGCCCTCAACCGTAAGGCTCTCAGAGGGTAGTGAGGTCTGCACAACGCATCACCGGGGCAAACTACCTGCCCTCCAGGACACCTACACCACCCAATGTCACAGGAAGGCCATAAAGATCATCAAGGACAACAACCACCCGAGCCACTGCCTGTTCACCCCGCTATCATCCAGAAGGCGAGGTCAGTACAGGTGCATCAAAGCTGGGACCGAGAGACTGAAAAACAGCTTCTATCTCAAGGCCATCAGACTGTTAAACAGCAACCACTAACATTGAGTGGCTGCTGCCAACACACTGTCAATGACACTGACTCTACTCCAGCCACTTTAATCATGGGAATTGATGGGAAATGATGTAAAATATATCACTAGCCACTTTAAACAATGCTACCTAATATAATGTTACATACCCTACATTATTCATCTCATATGTATACGTATATACTGTACTCTATATCATCTACTGCATCCTTATGTAATACATGTATCACTAGCCACTTTAACTATGCCACTTTGTTTACATACTCATCTCATATGTATATACTGTACTGTATTCATCTCATACCACTTTAACTATGCCACTTTGTTTACATACTCATCTCATATGTATATCACTAGCCACTTTAAACAATGCTACCTAATATAATGTTACATACCCTACATTATTCATCTCATATGTATACGTATATACTGTACTCTATATCATCTACTGCATCCTTATGTAATACATGTATCACTAGCCACTTTATGCCACTTTGTTTACATACTCATCTCATATGTATATACTGTACTCGTATATCATCTACTGTATCTTGCCTATGCTGCTCTGTACCATCACTCATTCATATATATCTTTATGTACATATTCTTTATCCCTTTACACTTGTGTATAAGGTAGTAGTTTTGAATTGTTAGTTAGATTACTTGTTGGTTATTACTGCATTGTCAGAACTAGAAGCACAAGCATTTCACACACTCGCATTAACATACCTTAAGGGAACATTTCGGCATTTGCCGTATGGTTAGTAGAAAGTCCACATTGCAAATGTACGGTCCCT
>NW_024607395.1:5000-25043 GCF_018296145.1 Oncorhynchus tshawytscha | reverse complement strand
ATCCTATCCTATAGCTAAGTATTATGGTATGGTATGGTTATCCTATCCTACAGCTAAATATTATGGTATGGTATGGTTATCCTATCCTATAGCTAAGTATTATTGTATGGTATGGTTATCCTACAGCTAAATATTAATGGTATGGTATGGTTATCCTACAGCTAAATATTATGGAATGGTAATCATATTGTTAAATATTATGGTATGGTAATCATATTGTTAAATATTATGGTATGGTTATCCTATAGCTATGTATTATGGTATGGTAATCCTATAGCTAAATATTATGGGATGGTTATCCTATAGCTAAATATTATGGGATGGTAATCATATATCTAAGTATTATGGTATGGTATGGTTATCATATATCTAAGTATTATGGTATGGTATGGTAATCATATATCTAAGTATTATGGTATGGTTATCCTAGAGCTAAATATTATGGTATGTTAATCGTATATCTAAGTATTACGGTATGGTAATCATATATCCAAGTATTGTGGTATGGTAATCATATTGTTAAATATTATGGTATGGTAATCCTATAGCTAAGTATTATGGTATGGTATGGTAATTATATAGCTAAGTATTATGGTATGGTAATCCTATAGCTAAGTATTATGGTATGGTAATCATATAGCTAAGTATTATGGTATGGCAATCATATATCTAAGTATTACGGTATGGTAATCATATATCTAAGGATTATGGTATGATAATCATATATCTAAGTATTATGGTATGGTAATCATATATCTAAGTATTATGGTATGGTAATCATATATCTAAGTATTATGGTATGGTATGGTAATCCTATAGCTAAGTATTATGGTATGGTAATCATATATCTAAGTATTATGGTATGGTATGGTAATCATATAGCTAAGTATTATGGTATGGTAATCCTATAGCTAAGTATTATGGTATGGTAATCATATATCTAAGTATTATGGTATGGTAATCATATATCTAAGTATTATGGTATGGTAATCATATATCTAAGTATTATGGTATGGTAATCATCTTGTTAAATATTATGGTATGGTAATCATCTTGTTAAATATTATGGTATGGTAATCATATAGCTAAGTATTATGGTATGGTAATCATATATCTAAGTATTATGGTATGGTAATCATATATCTAAGTATTATGGTATGGTAATCATATATCTAAGTATTATGGTATGGTATGGTAATCATATATCTAAGTATTATGGTATGGTAATCATATATCTAAGTATTATGGTATGGTTATCATATAGCTAAGTATTATGGTATGGTAATCATATATCTAATTATTATGGTATGGTTATCATATAGCTAAGTATTATGGTATGGTATGGTAATCCTATAGCTAAATATTATGGTATGGTTATCATATATTCAAGTATTATGGTATGGTATGGTAATCTTATATCTAAGTATTATAGTATGGTAATCATATATCTAAGTATTATGGTATGGTATGGTTATCATATATCTAAGTATTATGGTATGGTAATCATTAGGCTAAGTATTATGGTATGGTATGGTTATCATATATCTAAGTACTATGGTATGGTAATCATATAGCTAAGTATTATGGTATGGTATGGTAATCATATATCTAAGTATTATGGTATGGTAATCATACTGCTAAATATTATGGTATGGTAATCCTATAGCTAAGTATTATGGTATGGTAATCCTATAGCTAAGTATTATGGTATGGTATGGTTATCATATATCTAAGTATTATGGTATGGTAATCATATAGCTAAGTATTATGGTATAGTATGGTAATCATATTGCTAAATATTATGGAATGGTAATCCTATAGCTAAGTATTATGGTATGGTATGGTAATCATATAGCTAAATATTATGGTATGGTAATCCTATAGCTAAGTATTATGGTATGCTAATCCTATAGCTAAGTATTATGGTATGGTATGGTAATCATATAGCTAAGTATTATGGTATGGTATTCATATATCTAAGTATTATGGTATGGTATGGTAATCCTATAGCTAAGTATTATGGTATGGTAATCATATATCCAAGTATTATGGTATGGTATGGTTATCCTAGAGCTAAATATTATGGTATGGTAATCCTATAGCTAAGTATTATGGTATGGTATGGTAATCATATAGCTAAGTATTATGGTATGGTAATCATATAGCTAAGTATTATGGTATGGTAATCATATATCTAAGTATTATGGTATGGTAATCATATATCTAAGTATTATGGTATGGTATGGTAATCATATATCTAAGTATTATGGTATGGTTATCATATATCTAAGTATTATGGTATGGTATGGTTATCTTATATCTAAGTACTATGGTATGGTAATCATATAGCTAAGTATTATGGTATGGTAATCATATTGCTAAATATTATGGTATGGTAATCCTATAGCTAAGTATTATGGTATGGTAATCCTATAGCTAAGTATTATGGTATGGTATGGTTATCATATATCTAAGTATTATGGTATGGTATTCATATAGCTAAGTATTATGGTATGGTATGGTAATCATATATCTAAGTATTATGGTATGGTAATCATATTGTTAAATATTATAGTATGGTAATCATATTGCTAAATATTATGGAATGGTAATCCTATAGCTAAGTATTATGGTATGGTAATCATATAGCTAAATATTATGGTATGGTAATCCTATAGCTAAGTATTATGGTATGGTAATCCTATAGCTAAGTATTATGGTATGGTAATCATATATCTAAGTATTATGGTATGGTATGGTAATCCTATAGCTAAGTATTATGGTATGGTAATCATATATCTAAGTATTATGGTATGGTATGGTAATCCTATAGCTAAGTATTATGGTATGGTAATCCTATAGCTAAATATTATGGTATGGTTATCATATATTCAAGTATTATGGTATGGTATGGTAATCATATATCTAAGTATTATAGTATGGTAATCATATATCTAAGTATTATGGTATGGTATGGTTATCATATATCTAAGTATTATGGTATGGTTATCATATATCTAAGTATTATGGTATGGTAATCATTAGGCTAAGTATTATGGTATGGTATGGTTATCATATATCTAAGTACTATGGTATGGTAATCATATAGCTAAATATTATGGTATGGTATGGTAATCATATATCTAAGTATTATGGTATGGTAATCATATTGCTAAATATTATGGTATGGTAATCCTATAGCTAAGTATTATGGTATGGTATGGTTATCATATATCTAAGTATTATGGTATGGTAATCATATAGCTAAGTATTATGGTATAGTATGGTAATCATATTGCTAAATATTATGGAATGGTAATCCTATAGCTAAGTATTATGGTATGGTATGGTAATCATATAGCTAAATATTATGGTATGGTAATCCTATAGCTAAGTATTATGGTATGGTAATCCTATAGCTAAGTATTATGGTATGGTATGGTAATCATATAACTAAGTATTATGGTATGGTATTCATATATCTAAGTATTATGGTATGGTATGGTAATCCTATAGCTAAGTATTATGGTATGGTAATCATATATCCAAGTATTATGGTATGGTATGGTTATCCTAGAGCTAAATATTATGGTATGGTAATCCTATATCTAAGTATTATGGTATGGTATGGTAATCATATAGCTAAGTATTATGGTATGGTAATCCTATAGCTAAGTATTATGGTATGGTAATCATATATCTAAGTATTATGGTATGGTAATCATATATCTAAGTATTATGGTATGGTAATCCTATAGCTAAGTATTATGGTATGGTAATCATATATCTAAGTATTATGGTATGGTAATCATATATCTAAGTATTATGGTATGGTAATCATATATCTAAGTATTATGGTATGATATGGTAATCCTATAGCTAAGTATTATGGTATGGTAATCATATATCTAAGTATTATGGTATAGTATGGTAATCATATTGCTAAATATTATGGAATGGTAATCCTATAGCTAAGTATTATGGTATGGTATGGTAATCATATAGCTAAGTATTGTGGTATGGTAATCATATATCTAAGTATTATGGTATGGTAATCATATAGCTAAGTATTATGGTATGGTAATCATATATCTAAGTATTATGGTATGGTAATCATATATCTAAGTATTATGGTATGGTAATCATATATCTAAGTATTATGGTATGGTAATCCTATAGCTAAGTATTATGGTATGGTAATCCTATAGCTAAGTATTATGGTATGGTAATCATATATCTAAGTATTATGGTATGGTATGGTAATCATATATCTAAGTATTATGGTATTGTAATCATATATCTAAGTATTATGGTATGGTTATCATATAGCTAATTATTATGGTATGGTATCATATAGCTAAGTATTATGGTATGGTATGGTAATCCTATAGCTAAATATTATGGTATGGTTATCATATATTCAAGTATTATGGTATGGTATGGTAATCTTATATCTAAGTATTATAGTATGGTAATCATATATCTAAGTATTATGGTATGGTATGGTTATCATATATCTAAGTATTATGGTATGGTAATCATTAGGCTAAGTATTATGGTATGGTATGGTTATCATATATCTAAGTACTATGGTATGGTAATCATATAGCTAAGTATTATGGTATGGTATGGTAATCATATATCTAAGTATTATGGTATGGTAATCATACTGCTAAATATTATGGTATGGTAATCCTATAGCTAAGTATTATGGTATGGTAATCCTATAGCTAAGTATTATGGTATGGTTATCATATATCTAAGCATTATGGTATGGTAATCATATAGCTAAGTATTATGGTATGGTATGGTTATCTAGAGCTAAATATTATGGTATGGTAATCCTATAGCTAAGTATTACGGTATGGTAATCATATTGCTAAGTATTATGGTATGGTAATCCTATATCTAAGTATTATGGTATGGTAATCATATATCTAAGTATTATGGTATGGTATGGTAATCATATATCTAAGTATTATGGTATGGTTATCATATATCTAAGTATTATGGTATGGTATGGTTATCTTATATCTAAGTACTATGGTATGGTAATCATATAGCTAAGTATTATGGTATGGTAATCATATTGCTAAATATTATGGTATGGTAATCCTATAGCTAAGTATTATGGTATGGTAATCCTATAGCTAAGTATTATGGTATGGTATGGTTATCATATATCTAAGTATTATGGTATGGTATTCATATAGCTAAGTATTATGGTATGGTATGGTAATCATATATCTAAGTATTATGGTATGGTAATCATATTGTTAAATATTATAGTATGGTAATCATATTGCTAAATATTATGGAATGGTAATCCTATAGCTAAGTATTATGGTATTGTAATCATATAGCTAAATATTATGGTATGGTAATCCTATAGCTAAGTATTATGGTATGGTAATCCTATAGCTAAGTATTATGGTATGGTAATCATATATCTAAGTATTATGGTATGGTAATCCTATAGCTAAGTATTATGGTATGGTAATCATATATCTAAGTATTATGGTATGGTATGGTAATCCTATAGCTAAGTATTATGGTATGGTAATCCTATAGCTAAATATTATGGTATGGTATCATATATTCAAGTATTATGGTATGGTATGGTAATCATATATATAAGTATTATAGTATGGTAATGTATTATGGTATGGTATGGTTATCATATATCTAAGTATTATGGTATGGTTATCATATATCTAAGTATTATGGTATGGTAATCATTAGGCTAAGTATTATGGTATGGTATGGTTATCACATATCTAAGTACTATGGTATGGTAATCATATAGCTAAATATTATGGTATGGTATGGTAATCATATATCTAAGTATTATGGTATGGTAATCATATTGCTAAATATTATGGTATGGTAATCCTATAGCTAAGTATTATGGTATGGTATGGTTATCATATATCTAAGTATTATGGTATGGTAATCATATAGCTAAGTATTATGGTATAGTATGGTAATCATATTGCTAAATATTATGGAATGGTAATCCTATAGCTAAGTATTATGGTATGGTATGGTAATCATATAGCTAAATATTATGGTATGGTAATCCTATAGCTAAGTATTATGGTATGGTAATCCTATAGCTAAGTATTATGGTATGGTATGGTAATCATATAGCTAAGTATTATGGTATGGTATTCATATATCTAAGTATTATGGTATGGTATGGTAATCCTATAGCTAAGTATTATGGTATGGTAATCATATATCCAAGTATTATGGTATGGTATGGTTATCCTAGAGCTAAATATTATGGTATGGTAATCCTATAGCTAAGTATTATGGTATGGTATGGTAATCATATAGCTAAGTATTATGGTATGGTAATCATATAGCTAAGTATTATGGTATGGTAATCATATATCTAAGTATTATGGTATGGTAATCATATATCTAAGTATTATGGTATGGTAATCATATATCTAAGTATTATGGTATGGTATGGTAATCATATATCGAAGTACTATGGTATGGTAATCATATATCTAAGTATTATGGTATGGTTTGGTAATCATATATCTAAGTATTATGGTATGGTATGGTTATCTTATATCTAAGTACTATGGTATGGTAATCATATAGCTAAGTATTATGGTATGGTAATCATATTGCTAAATATTATGGTATGGTAATCCTATAGCTAAGTATTATGGTATGGTAATCCTATAGCTAAGTATTATGGTATGGTATGGTTATCATATATCTAAGTATTATGGTATGGTATTCATATAGCTAAGTATTATGGTATGGTATGGTAATCATATATCTAAGTATTATGGTATGGTAATCATATTGTTAAATATTATAGTATGGTAATCATATTGCTAAATATTATGGAATGGTAATCCTATAGCTAAGTATTATGGTATGGTATGGTAATCATATAGCTAAATATTATGGTATGGTAATCCTATAGCTAAGTATTATGGTATGGTAATCCTATAGCTAAGTATTATGGTATGGTAATCATATATCTAAGTATTATGGTATGGTAATCCTATAGCTAAGTATTATGGTATGGTAATCATATATCTAAGTATTATGGTATGGTATGGTTATCCTAGAGCTAAATATTATGGTATGGTAATCCTATAGCTAAGTATTACGGTATGGTAATCATATTGCTAAGTATTATGGTATGGTAATCCTATAGCTAAGTATTATGGTATGGTAATCCTATAGCTAAGTATTATGGTATGGTATGGTAATCATATTGCTAAATATTATGGTATGGTAATCCTATAGCTAAGTATTATGGTATGGTAATCCTATAGCTAAGTATTATGGTATGGTAATGATATATCTAAGTATTATGGTATGGTATGGTAATCATATAGCTAAGTATTATGGTATGGTATGGTAATCATATAGCTAAGTATTATGGTATGGTAATGATATGTCTAAGTATTATGGTAAGGTATGGTAATCATATTGCTAAATATTATGGTATGGTATGGTAATCATATAGCTAAGTATTATGGTATGGTATGGTAATCATATAGCTAAGTATTATGGTATGGTAATGATATGTCTAAGTATTATGGTAAGGTATGGTAATCATATTGCTAAATATTATGGTATGGTATGGTAATCATATAGCTAAGTATTATGGTATGGTAATGATATAGCTAAGTATTATGGTATGTTACTGGGCATGAATACAATAGCGTGACCCAGATCCAAACTGCTTTTCCTCAGTAGCCACAGGCAATTAACTGTAACATTGAGACATGCCTCTCTGTGCATATTTCCATCAACTGGGTGAGACTGGGTTTGTTCAGAAGCAACTTTCTCACACGCAACAAGAGCTTTCACACACGTTACACACACACACATCATTCTACACACACGCACAGAGGCCTTTACACACACATCATGTTACACACACACACACACATACACACAAATGTTGCACACACACAAGAGCTTTTGCACACACATATTTGTTACACACATAACAAAAACCCTAGTACACATGCACATCATGTTACACACACACACAGAGAGGCCTTTACACACACACACACACACACACACACACACACACACACACACACACACACACACACACACACACACACACACACACACACACACACACACACACACACACATGGGTTTAAGACATGGATGTAAAAACAATACAGCTATTAGGAGGGTGAGGGGCTGGTTATAGGGGGTGAGGGTCTGGATATAGGGGGTGAGGGTCTGGATATAGGGGGTGAGGGGCTGGATATAGGGGGTGAGGGGCTGGTTATAGGGGGTGAGGGGCTGGATATAGGGGGTGAGGGGCTGGATAAGGGAGGGTGAGTGGCTGGATAAATGGGGGGATGAGTACAGGGCAGAGTATGTGTTTGTTCGCCCCATACACTTCCTCACTGAGCCATGGGATGGGGTCAGCTGCTCTTTGTAGAAAGAAGCCCCTCTCTGCTTCTCTCAGAGAAGCCTTTGTCCCCCTCTACCTCCCATAGAGAAACAGACTGGGACAGTGTGGTGTGTGTCTGAATGAGATATTTGTGTCTCCCTTGGGCCTCCCATGTTCGACACACATCTACACTCCCCTCTTACACTCCCCTCTACACTAAAGTCTACACATACACCCACTCACACTTGTCTCAACAAGCCCACTTGCTATCTCTCTGTCTTTCATCCTATTCCTCTCGTAAATGTGCAATTACACACAAGCACACTGTCCCATTTTCTCATACGCTCAGACACACACACGTCAGCAACTCCCTGTACAGTACAGTGGTTCTGTGAGAGAGAACCACACGTCTGTTAGGGCTGCTAAGTGCTAGTGGAAGACTAGGGGAAGATCCACCCAGTCTCACAGCATGCTGCGAAGAGTACATGTCTGACCTGTCAACCAAACACTCACTTAAGATGCCCCGTACACACAAACACTCACACTGTATGCACACACACACACATATACTGTATGAACGCACGCATACACAAGTGTGTACGTACACACTTGCATATGCGCACACACACAGAGTCAGCAAAAAAGGTTTGACCCAGTGAACTCCTTAGTGAGCGTCAAATCCTGACTCCAGATTTATGTGAGTGACTGTGTGAGGTCAGAGTCTAACACGGATCTGTCAATGACATCAGTGTGTAGCTGGTGGTGAAAGCTTGGACAGAAGAGGTCAGTGACAGTTAGTTCAGGTGCTGAGGGGGGAGACGTCACTATACTACACCAGCTGCAGCCAGCTTCAAAACAACACACACACACACACACACACACACACACGGTTTCATTTATTTATTCACAAAGGCAGCATTTTCATCTACTGACCTCTTTCATTAAAGCTTCCCTTATCAGCTCCACATTAATGTCAACGAAGGGTAACAGGGCTATTAGAGCCATAGAGTCTGGTATATTAACACATTGTTACAGTAAACCCACTGAACTGGAATACGTGTAAACCTGTTGGGAATCACACTGCAATTGTACAATACAGAAAAGATCTCCAATATGCAGTAATATAGAACAGACTCCTCACCACAATGAAGTCAGTGTTACAGTTAGTTACACACACGGTAGACATACAGTACACACACACACACACACACTTCTCACTGCGTGCCAACTCACCACAGTGGCTCTGCATTCCATAAGAACCTCCCTAACTTCTCACACACACTGCTATTCAGAGTATTGTTGAGGCATGCACATATACCACCATATGTATGCAGACACACACACACAACACACACACTCACGGCTCCCCCTTCCTCTCACTCTTTTCCTCAATGACCTCCCTTTGGGCAGAATGCCCAGGCCCCCTTTACTGATCCCCCGCCACCCAACACACACACACTGCACCACAGGCAGTCACACCCCCTCTATACCCCTTAGCTCTAGAGTACAGTATGTCTCACACACACACACACACACACACACAGTGGTGTATCACACACCCTGAGATGAGAGATTCTTTCCTCCTCAGACAGGAAACCTTCGTTTCCACGGCGCCCTGAGCTGGCCTCTCCCTCCTCTGTACACGCCTCTCCCTTCTTCTTTCTCTCCTTCCTGTGGCGTTCCTTTCCTCTGTATCGTACCCCCTTTAAGCCTCTCCCTTGCCCTCTTTCACTCCTTCTCTCTACCTCCCTTCTTCTTTCTCTCCTTCCTGTGGCGTTCCTTTCCTCTGTATCGTACCCCCTTTAAGCCTCTCCCTTGCCCTCTTTCACTCCTTCTCTCTCCCCCTTCTTCTTTCTCTCCTTCCTGTGGTGTTCCTTTCCTCTGTATCGTACCCCTTTAAGCCTCTCCTTGCCCTCTTTCACTCCTTCTCTCTCCCTCCCTTCTTCTTTCTCTCCTTCCTGTGGCGTTCCATTCCTCTGTATCGTACCCTCCTTTAATCCTTCTCCTCTCCTTCCTGTATGCCTTTCCTCTGTATCGTACCCCCTTTAAGCCTCTCCTTTGCCCTCTTTCCTCCCTCTCTCCCTTCTTCTTTCTCTCCTTCCTGTGGCGTTCCATTCCTCTGTATCGTACCCCTTTAAGCCTCTCCCTTGCCCTCTTTCACTCCTTCTCTCTACCTCCCTTCTTCTTTCTCTCCTTCCTGTGGCGTTCCTTTCCTCTGTATCGTACCCCTTTTAAGCCTCTCCCTTGCCCTCTTTCACTCCTTCTCTCTACCTCCCTTTTTCTTCTCTCCCTCCTTCTCTCTCTCATTCTTTTTCCTGTGGCTTAATTTCTTCTCCAAATCCTCAGATGTATCATAACCCCTAACGCCTCTCTCTTTCCCTTTTTCACTCCTTCTATCCCTCCCTCCCTTCCTGTGGCTTGCCTTAACTCTCAACTCTATCATACCCTCCTAACGCCTCTCTCTTGCCCTCTTTCACTGCTTCCCTCGCTCCTCCTTCCTTTCCTCTCTCTCCCTCTCCATTCCCTCACTCCCTTTTTCTCATAAACTCCCTTTTTCTCATAAACTCCCTTTTCCTTGTTTTTTTCCTCTACTATTCTCTACTCTTTTATTTCATCCACTCTCTCTCTGTCTCTCCTGCTGTTTGTCATAAGACCGGTCCTGAGCCCCACCTTTCCTTTACATGTCTCTCCTGCTGTTTGTCATAAGACTGTTTTTTCTCTTTCATTTTGTTTTTTTTAGGGAATGTCTCTTCATACGTTTGTTAGTTATATCTGTTCTGACTTTCTATAAAAGTTATATTATTTCATTTCTTCCTCTTCGTCCCCCTCTCTCGTCAAATTTCTCCATCCATCCCACTATGTCCTTATAAGGCATTATGCAACACCGTATGCACTTTCTCTCTGTGTCTAAAAACCAAGCCTTTATACATGCATATAATGTTGCAATGGTATTGCATAAAGCCTTATAAGGACGTAGTAACGATAATGCTGTTGATCCGTCTTCAGTTTTCCACCTTCACAGCCATTGAACTCTGTAGCTGTTTTAAAATCACCAATGGCCTCATGGTGACATCCCCTGAGCAGGTTCCTTCCTGTCCTGCAGCTCAGTTCAGAAAGACGACTGTATCTTTCTTGTGTCTGGGTGGTTTAATACATCACTCTCAGCATAATGATTCAGTTGACCATACTTAAAGAGATATTCCATGATTTATTTGCTATTGTTACCCATCTACCAATCACTGCCCTTCTTTATGAGGCTTTCAAAAATGTCTTTGTAGTTGAATCTGTGCTTGAAATTCAATACTTGACTGAGGAACCTTCTTAAGCCAAATTTTACTCTTGAACTAATTTAGGTTTGTCTAAACAAATGGGGTGAATACTTTTGAAACAACTATATTTTAGTTATTTAATTTTTTAATGTTAACATTTGTATAATTTTCTTTTCACTTTGACATAATGGAATATTTTGTGCATATCAATTTCATGAAAATTTCACAATTAAATTAATTTAATTAATTAATTAATTAATAATTAATTAATTAATCACGCAACAAAATGCGAAATGTGAATAGTTATGACACTCACTATAACTAACAAATGTATGGAGAATGATTGACAGAGAGGGCGAGAGAGTGAGAGCGAGAGCGAGAGACTGAGAGCGAGAGTGAGAGAGTGAGAGAGAGAGCGAGAGAGAGAAAAGGAGAGAGAGAGTGAGAGAAAGGGAGAGAGAGAGAGAGAGAGAGAGAGAGAGAGAAAGGGAGAGAGAGGGAGCGAAAGGGAGAGAGAGAGAGATAGGGAGCGAAAGGGAGAGAGAGAGAGAGAGAGAGAGACAGAGAGAGAGAAAGGGAGAGAGAGAGAGAGAGAGAGAGAGAGAAAGGAGAGAGAGAGAGAGAGAGAGAGAGAGAGGAGAGAGAGAGAGAGAGAGAGAGAGAGAGAGATTGCCTTCACTGAAGTACAAGGAAGAAAGCTGAAATTGGACACCTGTTGTAGTACTGTAGTGAGAGAAAGAGTGAGATAGATAAGAGAAGAATAAAGAATTCCATTCAAACGAGAGGGAGATTGAAAGGGGGATATAACTGGTAGATTGAGATAAATAAAATGGTGGGATAGAAGGAGGGATGACGAAAGCAGCAGGAAGAGAGATCTTACCTCGCAGCCCATGGACATCGGACAGAAAACACAGAGCCCTAGGAATTTTAGATAGAAGGAGGAGAAACAGAAAGAGATAGAGGGATAGTGAGTGTATAAGAGAGAGGGAGGAGAGAGAATGAGAGAGAGACAGAGAGAGGGAGGAGAGAGAACGAGAGAGACAGAGAGAGGGATAGTATGTGTTTAAGAGAGAGGGAGGAGAGAGAACGAGAGAGACAGAGAGAGGGAGGAGAGAGAACGAGAGAGAGACAGAGAGAGGGAGGAGAGAGAATGAGAGAGACAGAGAGAGGGAGGAGAGAGAATGAGAGAGAGACAGAGAGAGGGAGGAGAGAGAATGAGAGAGAGACAGAGAGAGGGAGGAGAGAGAATGAGAGAGACAGAGAGAGGGAGGAGAGAGAATGAGAGAGACAGAGAGAGGGAGGAGAGAGAATGAGAGAGACAGAGAGAGGGAGGAGAGAGAACGAGAGAGAGACAGAGAGAGGGAGGAGAGAGAATGAGAGAGACAGAGAGAGGGAGGAGAGAGAATGAGAGAGAGACAGAGAGAGGGAGGAGAGAGAATGAGAGAGAGACAGAGAGAGGGAGGAGAGAGAATGAGAGAGACAGAGAGAGGGAGGAGAGAGAATGAGAGAGACAGAGAGAGGGAGGAGAGAGAATGAGAGAGACAGAGAGAGGGAGGAGAGAGAATGAGAGAGACAGAGAGAGGGAGGAGAGAGAACGAGAGAGAGACAGAGAGAGGGGAGGAGAGAGAACGAGAGAGAGACAGAGAGAGGGAGGAGAGAGAACGAGAGAGAGACAGAGAGAGGGAGGAGAGAGAATGAGAGAGACAGAGAGAGGGAGGAGAGAGAATGAGAGAGACAGAGAGAGGGAGGAGAGAGAATGAGAGAGACAGAGAGAGGGAGGAGAGAGAATGAGAGAGACAGAGAGAGGGAGGAGAGAGAATGAGAGAGACAGAGAGAGGGAGGAGAGAGAACGAGAGAGAGACAGAGAGAGGGAGGAGAGAGAATGAGAGAGACAGAGAGAGGGAGGAGAGAGAATGAGAGAGAGACAGAGAGAGGGAGGAGAGAGAATGAGAGAGAGACAGAGAGAGGGAGGAGAGAGAATGAGAGAGACAGAGAGAGGGAGGAGAGAGAATGAGAGAGACAGAGAGAGGGAGGAGAGAGAATGAGAGAGACAGAGAGAGGAGGAGAGAGAATGAGAGAGACAGAGAGAGGGAGGAGAGAGAACGAGAGAGAGACAGAGAGAGGGAGGAGAGAGAATGAGAGAGACAGAGAGAGGGAGGAGAGAGAATGAGAGAGACAGAGAGAGGGAGGAGAGAGAATGAGAGAGACAGAGAGAGGGAGGAGAGAGAACGAGAGAGAGACAGAGAGAGGGAGGAGAGAGAATGAGAGAGACAGAGAGAGAGAGGAGAGAGAATGAGAGAGAGACAGAGAGAGGGAGGAGAGAGAATGAGAGAGAGACAGAGAGAGGGAGGAGAGAGAATGAGAGAGACAGAGAGAGGGAGGAGAGAGAATGAGAGAGACAGAGAGAGGGAGGAGAGAGAATGAGAGAGATAGAGAGAGGGAGGAGAGAGAATGAGAGAGACAGAGAGAGGGAGGAGAGAGAACGAGAGAGAGACAGAGAGAGGGAGGAGAGAGAACGAGAGAGAGACAGAGAGAGGGAGGAGAGAGAACGAGAGAGAGACAGAGAGAGGGAGGAGAGAGAATGAGAGAGACAGAGAGAGGGAGGAGAGAGAACGAGAGAGAGACAGAGAGAGACAGAGAGAGGGAGGAGAGAGAACGAGAGAGAGACAGAGAGAGGGAGGAGAGAGAACGAGAGAGAGACAGAGAGAGGGAGGAGAGAGAATGAGAGAGACAGAGAGAGGGAGGAGAGAGAACGAGAGAGAGACAGAGAGAGGGAGGAGAGAGAATGAGAGAGACAGAGAGAGGGATAGTATGTGTTTAAGAGAGAGGGAGGAGAGAGAACGAGAGAGAGACAGAGAGAGGGAGGAGAGAGAACGAGAGAGAGACAGAGAGAGGGAGGAGAGAGAACGAGAGAGAGACAGAGAGAGGGATAGTATGTGTATAAGAGAGAGGGAGGAGAGAGAACGAGAGAGAGACAGAGAGAGGGATAGTATGTGTTTAAGAGAGAGGGAGGAGAGAGAACGAGAGAGAGACAGAGAGAGGGATAGTATGTGTTTAAGAGAGAGGGAGGAGAGAGAACGAGAGAGAGACAGAGAGAGGGAGGAGAGAGAACGAGACAGAGAGAGGGATAGTATGTGTTTAAGAGAGAGGGAGGAGAGAGAACGAGAGAGACAGAGAGAGGGATAGTATGTGTTTAAGAGAGAGGGAGGAGAGAGAACGAGAGAGAGACAGAGAGAGGGAGGAGAGAGAACGAGAGAGAGACAGAGAGAGGGAGGAGAGAGAACGAGAGAGAGACAGAGAGAGGGAGGAGAGAGAATGAGAGAGACAGAGAGAGGGATAGTATGTGTTTAAGAGAGAGGAGGAGAGAGAACGAGAGAGAGACAGAGAGAGGGAGGAGAGAGAACGAGAGAGAGACAGAGAGAGGGAGGAGAGAGAACGAGAGAGAGACAGAGAGAGGGAGGAGAGAGAATGAGAGAGACAGAGAGAGGGAGGAGAGAGAACGAGAGAGAGACAGAGAGAGGGATAGTATGTGTATAAGAGAGAGGGAGGAGAGAGAACGAGAGAGAGACAGAGAGAGGGAGGAGAGAGAACGAGAGAGACAGAGAGAGGGAGGAGAGAGAATGAGAGAGACAGAGAGAGGGATAGTATGTGTTTAAGAGAGAGGGAGGAGAGAGAACGAGAGAGAGACAGAGAGAGGGAGGAGAGAGAACGAGAGAGAGACAGAGAGAGGGATAGTATGTGTTTAAGAGAGAGGGAGGAGAGAGAACGAGAGAGAGACAGAGAGAGGGAGGAGAGAGAACGAGAGAGAGACAGAGAGAGGGATAGTATGTGTATAAGAGAGAGGGAGGAGAGAGAACGAGAGAGAGACAGAGAGAGGGATAGTATGTGTTTAAGAGAGAGGGAGGAGAGAGAACGAGAGAGAGACAGAGAGAGGGATAGTATGTGTTTAAGAGAGAGGGAGGAGAGAGAACGAGAGAGAGACAGAGAGAGGGAGGAGAGAGAGAGACAGAGAGAGGGATAGTATGTGTTTAAGAGAGAGGGAGGAGAGAGAACGAGAGAGACAGAGAGAGGGATAGTATGTGTTTAAGAGAGAGGGAGGAGAGAGAACGAGAGAGAGACAGAGAGAGGGAGGAGAGAGAACGAGAGAGACAGAGAGAGGGAGGAGAGAGAACGAGAGAGAGACAGAGAGAGGGAGGAGAGAGAATGAGAGAGACAGAGAGAGGGATAGTATGTGTTTAAGAGAGAGGGAGGAGAGAGAACGAGAGAGAGACAGAGAGAGGGAGGAGAGAGAACGAGAGAGAGACAGAGAGAGGGAGGAGAGAGAATGAGAGAGACAGAGAGAGGGATAGTATGTGTTTAAGAGAGAGGGAGGAGAGAGAAACGAGAGAGAGACAGAGAGAGGGAGGAGAGAGAACGAGAGAGAGACAGAGAGAGGGAGGAGAGAGAACGAGAGAGAGACAGAGAGAGGGAGGAGAGAGAACGAGAGAGAGACAGAGAGAGGGAGGAGAGAGAACGAGAGAGAGACAGAGAGAGGGATAGTATGTGTTTAAGAGAGAGGGAGGAGAGAGAACGAGAGAGAGACAGAGAGAGGGAGGAGAGAGAACGAGAGAGAGACAGAGAGAGGGAGGAGAGAGAACGAGAGAGAGACAGAGAGAGGGAGGAGAGAGAACGAGAGAGAGACAGAGAGAGGGATAGTATGTGTATAAGAGAGAGGGAGGAGAGAGAACGAGAGAGAGACAGAGAGAGGGAGGAGAGAGAACGAGAGAGAGACAGAGAGAGGGATAGTATGTGTATAAGAGAGAGGGAGGAGAGAGAACGAGAGAGAGACAGAGAGAGGGAGGAGAGAGAACGAGAGAGAGACAGAGAGAGGGAGGAGAGAGAATGAGAGAGACAGAGAGAGGGATAGTATGTGTATAAGAGAGAGGGAGGAGAGAGAACGAGAGAGAGACAGAGAGAGGGATAGTATGTGTTTAAGAGAGAGGGATAGTATGTGTATAAGAGAGAGGGAGGAGAGAGAACGAGAGAGAGACAGAGAGAGGGAGGAGAGAGAACGAGAGAGAGACAGAGAGAGGGAGGAGAGAGAACGAGAGAGAGACAGAGAGAGGGAGGAGAGAGAACGAGAGAGAGACAGAGAGAGGGAGGAGAGAGAACGAGAGAGAGACAGAGAGAGGGGGAGAGAGAACGAGAGAGAGACAGAGAGAGGGATAGTATGTGTATAAGAGAGAGGGAGGAGAGAGAACGAGAGAGAGACAGAGAGAGGGATAGTATGTGTTTAAGAGAGAGGGATAGTATGTGTATAAGAGAGAGGGAGGAGAGAGAACGAGAGAGAGACAGAGAGAGGGAGGAGAGAGAACGAGAGAGAGACAGAGAGAGGGAGAGAGAGAACGAGAGAGAGACAGAGAGAGGGAGGAGAGAGAACGAGAGAGAGACAGAGAGAGGGAGGAGAGAGAACGAGAGAGAGACAGAGAGAGGGAGGAGAGAGAACGAGAGAGAGACAGAGAGAGGGAGGAGAGAGAACGAGAGAGAGACAGAGAGAGGGATAGTATGTGTATAAGAGAGAGGGAGGAGAGAGAACGAGAGAGAGACAGAGAGAGGGATAGTATGTGTATAAGAGAGAGGGATAGTATGTGTTTAAGAGAGAGGGAGGAGAGAGAACGAGAGAGAGACAGAGAGAGGGAGGAGAGAGAACGAGAGAGAGACAGAGAGAGGGAGGAGAGAGAACGAGAGAGAGACAGAGAGAGGGAGGAGAGAGAACGAGAGAGACAGAGAGAGGGATAGTATGTGTATAAGAGAGAGGAGGAGAGAGAACGAGAGAGAGACAGAGAGAGGGAGGAGAGAGAACGAGAGAGAGACAGAGAGAGGGAGGAGAGAGAACGAGAGAGAGACAGAGAGAGGGAGGAGAGAGAACGAGAGAGAGACAGAGAGAGGGATAGTATGTGTTTAAGAGAGAGGGAGGAGAGAGAATGAGAGAGAGACAGAGAGAGGGAGGAGAGAGAACGAGAGAGAGACAGAGAGAGGGAGGAGAGAGAACGAGAGAGAGACAGAGAGAGGGATAGTATGTGTTTAAGAGAGAGGGAGGAGAGAGAACGAGAGAGACAGAGAGAGGGAGGAGAGAGAACGAGAGAGAGACAGAGAGAGGGAGGAGAGAGAACGAGAGAGAGACAGAGAGAGGGAGGAGAGAGAACGAGAGAGAGACAGAGAGAGGGAGGGAGAGAGAACGAGAGAGAGACAGAGAGAGGGATAGTATGTGTTTAAGAGAGAGGGATAGTATGTGTATAAGAGAGAGGGAGGAGAGAGAACGAGAGAGAGACAGAGAGAGGGAGGAGAGAGAACGAGAGAGAGACAGAGAGAGGGAGAGAGAGAACGAGAGAGACAGAGAGAGGGATAGTATGTGTTTAAGAGAGAGGGAGTATGTGTATAAGAGAGAGGGAGGAGAGAGAACGAGAGAGAGACAGAGAGAGGGAGGAGAGAGAACGAGAGAGAGACAGAGAGAGGGAGGAGAGAGAACGAGAGAGAGACAGAGAGAGGGATAGTATGTGTTTAAGAGAGAGGGATAGTATGTGTATAAGAGAGAGGGAGGAGAGAGAACGAGAGAGAGACAGAGAGAGGGAGGAGAGAGAACGAGAGAGAGACAGAGAGAGGGAGGAGAGAGAACGAGAGAGAGACAGAGAGAGGGAGGAGAGAGAACGAGAGAGAGACAGAGAGAGGGATAGTATGTGTATAAGAGAGAGGGAGGAGAGAGAACGAGAGAGAGACAGAGAGAGGGAGGAGAGAGAATGAGAGAGAGAGAGAGAGGGAGGAGAGAGAACGAGAGAGAGACAGAGAGAGGGAGGAGAGAGAATGAGAGAGACAGAGAGAGGGAGGAGAGAGAACGAGAGAGAGACAGAGAGAGGGAGGAGAGAGAATGAGAGAGACAGAGAGAGGGAGGAGAGAGAATGAGAGAGACAGAGAGAGGGAGGAGAGAACGAGAGAGAGACAGAGAGAGGGAGGAGAGAGAACGAGAGAGAGACAGAGAGAGGGAGGAGAGAGAACGAGAGAGAGACAGAGAGAGGGATAGTATGTGTTTAAGAGAGAGGGAGGAGAGAGAATGAGAGAGACAGAGAGAGGGAGGAGAGAGAATGAGAGAGAGACAGAGAGAGGGAGGAGAGAGAACGAGAGAGAGACAGAGAGAGGGATAGTATGTGTTTAAGAGAGAGGGATAGTATGTGTAGGGAGAGAGAGGGAGAGAGAGAACGAGAGAGAGACAGAGAGAGGGAGGAGAGAGAACGAGAGAGAGACAGAGAGAGGGAGGAGAGAGAACGAGAGAGAGACAGAGAGAGGGAGGAGAGAGAACGAGAGAGAGACAGAGAGAGGGATAGTATGTGTATAAGAGAGAGGGAGGAGAGAGAACGAGAGAGAGACAGAGAGAGGGAGGAGAGAGAACGAGAGAGAGAGACAGAGAGAGGGATAGTATGTGTTTAAGAGAGAGGGAGGAGAGAGAACGAGAGAGAGACAGAGAGAGGGAGGAGAGAGAACGAGAGAGAGAGAGAGAGGGAGGAGAGAGAATGAGAGAGACAGAGAGAGGGATAGTATGTGTTTAAGAGAGAGGGAGGAGAGAGAACGAGAGAGAGACAGAGAGAGGGAGGAGAGAGAACGAGAGAGAGACAGAGAGAGGGATAGTATGTGTATAAGAGAGAGGGAGGAGAGAGAATGAGAGAGACAGAGAGAGGGAGAGTATGTGTTTAAGAGAGAGGGAGGAGAGAGAACGAGAGAGAGACAGAGAGAGGGAGGAGAGAGAACGAGAGAGAGACAGAGAGAGGGAGGAGAGAGAACGAGAGAGAGACAGAGAGAGGGAGGAGAGAGAATGAGAGAGACAGAGAGAGGGGAGGAGAGAGAACGAGAGAGAGACAGAGAGAGGGAGGAGAGAGAATGAGAGAGACAGAGAGAGGGAGGAGAGAGAATGAGAGAGACAGAGAGAGACAGAGAGAACGAGAGAGAGAAGAGAGAGGGAGGAGAGAGAACGAGAGAGAGACAGAGAGAGGGAGGAGAGAGAACGAGAGAGAGACAGAGAGAGGGATAGTATGTGTTTAAGAGAGAGGGAGGAGAGAGAATGAGAGAGACAGAGAGAGGGAGGAGAGAGAATGAGAGAGAGACAGAGAGAGGGAGGAGAGAGAACGAGAGAGAGACAGAGAGAGGGATAGTATGTGTTTAAGAGAGAGGGATAGTATGTGTATAAGAGAGAGGGAGAGAGAAACGAGAGAGAGACAGAGAGAGGAGGAGAGAGAACGAGAGAGAGACAGAGAGAGGGAGAGAGAGAACGAGAGAGACAGAGAGAGGGAGGAGAGAGAACGAGAGAGAGACAGAGAGAGGGAGGAGAGAGAATGAGAGAGAGACAGA
>NW_024607394.1:12500-24991 GCF_018296145.1 Oncorhynchus tshawytscha | reverse complement strand
TGAACCCGTTACCACCACCACCACCACCTACTACCACCACCGAACCCGTTACTACCACCACCTGAACCCGTTACCACCACCACCACCTGAACCCGTTACTACCACCACCACCACCACCTGAACCCGTTACTACCACCACCACCAACCCGTTACTACCACCACCACCACCACCTGAACCCGTTACTACCACCACCACCACCACCACCACCACCTGAACCCGTTACCACCACCACCACCTGACCCCGAACCACCACCACCACCACCACCTGAACCCGTTACCACCACCACCACCTGAACCCGTTACTACCACCACCACCTGAACCCGTTACCACCACCACCACCACCACCACCTGAACCCGTTACCACCACCACCACCACCTGAACCTGAACCCGTTAACCACCACCTACTACCACCACCACCTGAACCCGTTACTACCACCACCACCTGAACCCGTTACCACCACCACCACCTGAACCCGTTACCACCACCACCACCACCACCTGAACCCGTTACCACCACCACCACCACCTGAACCCGTTACTACCACCACCACCACCTGAACCCGTTACCACCACCTGAACCAACCACCACCACCTGAACCCGTTACCACCCACCACCTGAACCCGTTACCACCACCAACCACCACCACCACCTGAACCCGTTACTACCACCACCACCTGAACCCGTTACTACCACCACCACCTGAACCCGTTACTACCACCACCACCTGAACCCGTTACCACCACCACCACCTGAACCCCACCACCTGTTACTACCACCACCACCTGAACCCGTTACCACCACCACCTGAACCCGTTACTGCCACCACCACCTGAACCCGTTACCACCACCACCACCTGAACCCGTTACCACCACCACCACCTGAACCCGTTACCACCACCACCACCACCTGAACCCGTTACTACCACCACCTGAACCCGTTACTACCACCACCACCACCACCACCACCACCACCCTGAACCCGTTACTACCACCACCTGAACCCGTTACTACCACCACCACCTGAACCCGTTACTACCACCACCACCTGAACCCGTTACTACCACCACCACCTGAACCCGTTACTACCACCACCACCTGAACCCGTTACTACCACCACCACCTGAACCCGTTACTACCACCACCACCTGAACCCATTACTACCACCACACCTGAACCCGTTACCACCACCACCACCACCTGAACCCGTTACTACCACCACCACCACCTGAACCCGTTACTACCACCACCACCACCACCTGAACCCGTTACCACCACCACCACCTGAACCCGTTACCACCACCACCACCACCTGAACCCGTTACTACCACCACCACCACCACCACCTGAACCCGTTACTACCACCACCACCACCACCACCTGAACCCGTTACTACCACCACCACCACCTGAACCCGTTACTACCACCACCACCTGAACCCGTTACTACCACCACCACCTGAACCCGTTACTACCACCACCACCACCTGAACCCGTTACTACCACCACCACCACCTGAACCCGTTACTACCACCACCACCACCACCTGAACCCGTTACTACCACCACCACCTGAACCCGTTACTACCACCACCACCACCTGAACCCGTTACTACCACCACCACCACCTGAACCCGTTACTACCACCACCACCACCTGAACCCGTTACTACCACCACCACCTGAACCCGTTACTACCACCACCACCACCACCACCCACCACCTGAACCCGTTACCACCACCACCACCACCACCTGAACCCGTTACCACCACCACCACCTGAACCCGTTACTACCACCACCACCACCACCTGAACCCGTTACTACCACCACCACCACCTGAACCCGTTACTACCACCACCACCACCTGAACCCTTACCACCACCACCACCTACCACCACCACCACCTGAACCCGTTACTACCACCACCACCACCTGAACCCGTTACTACCACCACCACCACCTGAACCCGTTACTACCACCACCACCACCTGAACCCGTTACTACCACCACCACCACCTGAACCCGTTACTACCACCACCACCACCTGAACCCGTTACTACCACCACCACCACCTGAACCCGTTACTACCACCACCACCACCTGAACCCGTTACTACCACCACCACCACCTGAACCCGTTACCACCACCACCACCTGAACCCGTTACTACCACCACCACCACCTGAACCCGTTACTACCACCACCAGCACCACCACCACCACCTGAACCCGTTACCACCACCACCACCTGAACCCGTTACCACCACCACCACCACCTGAACCCGTTACCACCACCACCACCACCTGAACCCGTTACTACCACCACCACCACCTGAACCCGTTACTACCACCACCACCACCTGAACCCATTACCACCACCACCACCTGAACCCGTTACCACCACCACCACCACCTGAACCCGTTACTACCACCACCACCACCACCTGAACCCGTTACTACCACCACCACCACCACCTGAACCCGTTACTACCACCACCACCACCACCTGAACCCGTTACCCACCACCACCACCTGAACCCGTTACTACCACCACCAACACCTGAACCCGTTACTACCACCACCACCACCTGAACCCGTTACTACCACCACCACCACCTGAACCCGTTACTACCACCACCACCACCTGAACCCGTTACTACCACCACCACCACCTGAACCCGTTACTACCACCACCTGAACCCACCACCACCACCTGAACCCGTTACTACCACCACCTGAACCCGTTACCACCACCACCACCTGAACCCGTTACCACCACCTGAACCCGTTACTACCACCACCACCACCTGAACCCGTTACTACCACCACCACCACCTGAACCCGTTACTACCACCACCAACACCTGAACCCGTTACTACCACCACCAACACCTGAACCCGTTACTACCACCACCACCACCTGAACCCGTTACCACCACCACCTGAACCCGTTACTACCACCACCTGAACCCGTTACCACCACCACCACCTGAACCCGTTACCACCACCACCACCTGAACCCGTTACTACCACCACCACCACCTGAACCCGTTACTACCACCACCTGAACCCGTTACCACCACCACCACCTCCACCTAAACCCGTTACCACCACCACCACCTCCACCTGAACCCGTTACCACCACCACCACCTGAACCCGTTACTACCACCACCACAACCACCTGAACCCGTTACCACCACCACCACCACCACCACCTCCACCTAAACCCGTTACTACTACCACCACCACCACCACCTGAACCCGTTACTACCACCACCACCACCTGAACCCGTTACTACCACCACCACCACCTGAACCCGTTACTACCACCACCACCACCTGAACCCGTTACTACCACCACCACCTGAACCAGTTACTACCACCACCACCACCACCTGAACCCGTTACTACCACCACCACCACCTGAACCCGTTACCTACCACCACCACCACCACCACCTGAACCCGTTACTACCACCACCACCACCTGAACCCGTTACTACCACCACCACCACCTGAACCACCACCACCACCACCTGAACCCGTTACTACCACCACCACCACCTGAACCCGTTACTACCACCACCACCACCTGAACCCGTTACTACCACCACCACCTGAACCCGTTCCTACCACCACCACCTGAACCCGTTCCTACCACCACCACCACCACCACCTGAACCCGTTCCTACCACCACCACCACCACCACCTGAACCCGTTCCTACCACCACCACCACCTGAACCCGTTCCTACCACCACCACCACCTGAACCCGTTCCTACCACCACCTGAACCCGTTCCTACCACCACCTGAACCCGTTCCTACCACCACCTGAACCCGTTCCTACCACCACCTGAACCCGTTCCTACCACCACCTGAACCCGTTCCTACCACCACCTGAACCCGTTCCTACCACCACCACCACCTGAACCCGTTCCTACCACCACCTGAACCTGTTACTACCACACCTGTACCTGCTACTACCACCTGATTGGTCTGAATTAAATTAAGAACTGTATTGGTTGGTTTGAATTAAATTAAGCAGCATAAAGACTTGTCTTTTGTTCAATATTACTAGATCAGTCTACTGTAGACACACACAGCAGTGGTCATCTCACACACAGACGCACGTGGTTTCTCTCTCACACAGACGCACGTGGTTTCTCTCTCACACAGACGCACGTGGTTTCTCTCTCACACAGACGCACGTGGTTTCTCTCTCACACAGACGCACGTGGTTTCTCTCACAGACGCACGTGGTTTCTCTCACAGACGCACGTGGTTTCTCTCACAGACGCACGTGGTTTCTCTCACACAGACAGACACGTGGTTTCTCTCACACAGACACACACGTGGTTTCTCTCACACAGACACACACGTGTTTCTCTCACAGACACACACGTGTTTCTCTCACACACACACGTGGTTTCTCTCACACAGACGCACGTGGTTTCTCTCACACAGACGCACGTGGTTTCTCTCACACAGACGCACGTGGTTTCTCTCACACAGACGCACGTGGTTTCTCTCACACAGACGCACGTGGTTTCTCTCACACAGACGCACGTGGTTTCTCTCACACAGACGCACGTGGTTTCTCTCACACAGACGCACGTGGTTTCTCTCACACAGACGCACGTGGTTTCTCTCACACAGACGCACGTGTCCTGTATTTTCTCTCCCACATACTAACGTTCACAGAGACTTAAATTGACGTTGTTCAGTCAAGGCTTTATTGGGGTTAATCACAGCAGCACCATGACAGTCACACAGGACTAGGGACACTACTAATATTAGAATATATGAACCATATTTGAATGACATCATGACTCGACAAGACCAGACAAGCCTTCCTCTAACAACTCATGTAAACCACAGAACAACTTGAAATCAGTAAACACAAGGTAGGTCATCTTACCCTAACCTCTGACCCCCGTCTGGTTCGTCTCTGTGCCTCAACCTCCTCTCACAGTAACCCTTTAGTCCCCTGTTGGAGCCTAGAGTAACTCCCTGTCATACTGCACACATTAAACAACTTTAGTGAAACCTGGGTCACGTCTCAGACGGCACCCTATTCCTTATATAGTGCACTTCCCCTATTGGCCATGGTCAAAAGTAGGGCACTTTACAGAATAGGGTGCCATTTCAGACATGGCCCTAGTTAACCTATACGCTACTAAGCTAGGCTACGATAAAGATACAATCACAAGGTCAAACACAATAGATATATACTGAGCGTACAAAACATTAAGAACACCTGCTCTTTTCCATGACAGAGACTGATCAGGTGAATCCAGGTGAAAGCTATGATCCCTTATTGAAGTCACTGGTTAAATCCATTTCAGTCAGTGTTTACAACATGGGCTGTATTCACTAAAGAACAGCAGCATGTAATATCAGCCTTCACACCAAAATGACAAAGACAGGAATGATGGATAGACTGACACCCTTCAGTAACAGATTCTTCCCTTCTCTACCATAAATATTCATCCCTCTGTGACCACGTCTGTCTGGGACCACGTCTGTCTGTCTGTCTGTGACCACGTCTGTCTGTCTGTCTGTGACCACGTCTGTCTGTCTGTCTGTGACCACGTCTGTCTGTCTGTCTGTCTGTCTGTGACCACGTCTGTCTGTCTGTCTGTCTGTGACCACGTCTGTCTGTCACCACGTCTGTCTGTCTGTCACCACGTCTGTCTGTCTGTCTGTCACCACGTCTGTCTGTCTGTCTGTCACCACGTCTGTCTGTCTGTCTGTCACCACGTCTGTCTGTCTGTCTGTCACCACGTCTGTCTGTCTGTCTGTCACCACCACGTCTGTCTGTCTGTCTGTGACCACGTCTGTCTGTCTGTCTGTGACCACGTCTGTCTGTCTGTCTGTGACCACGTCTGTCTGTCTGTCTGTCTGTCTGTGACCACGTCTGTCTGTCTGTCTGTGACCACGTCTGTCTGTCTGTGTCACCACGTCTGTCTGTCACCACGTCTGTCTGTCTGTCTGTCACCACGTCTGTCTGTCTGTCTGTCACCACGTCTGTCTGTCTGTCTGTCACCACGTCTGTCTGTCTGTCTGTGACCACGTCTGTCTGTCTGTCTGTCTGTGACCACGTCTGTCTGTCTGTCTGTGACCACGTCTGTCTGTCTGTCTGTCACCACGTCTGTCTGTCTGTCTGTCTGTGACCACGTCTGTCTGTCACCACGTCTGTCTGTCTGTCTGTCACCACGTCTGTCTGTCTGTCTGTCACCACGTCTGTCTGTCTGTCTGTCACCACGTCTGTCTGTCTGTCTGTCACCACGTCTGTCTGTCACCACGTCTGTCTGTCTGTCTGTCACCACGTCTGTCTGTCTGTCTGTCACCACGTCTGTCTGTCTGTCACCACGCCTGTCTGTCTGTCACCACCACGTCTGTCTGTCTGTCTGTCACCACCACGTCTGTCTGTCTGTCTGTCACCACGTCTGTCTGTCTGTCTGTCACCACGTCTGTCTGTCTGTCTGTCACCACGTCTGTCTGTCTGTCTGTCACCACGTCTGTCTGTCTGTCTGTCACCACGTCTGTCTGTCTGTCTGTCACCACGTCTGTCTGTCTGTCACCACGTCTGTCTGTCTGTCTGTGACCACGTCTGTCTGTCTGTCTGTGACCACGTCTGTCTGTCTGTCTGTGACCACGTCTGTCTGTCTGTCTGTGACCACGTCTGTCTGTCTGTCTGTGACCACGTCTGTCTGTCTGTCTGTGACCACGTCTGTCTGTCTGTCTGTCTGACCACGTCTGTCTGTCTGTCTGTGACCACGTCTGTCTGTCTGTCTGTGACCACGTCTGTCTGTCTGTCTGTGACCACGTCTGTCTGTCTGTCTGTGACCACGTCTGTCTGTCTGTCTGTGACCACGTCTGTCTGTCTGTCTGTGACCACGTCTGTCTGTGACCACGTCTGTCCGTCCGTCAGTCCGTCCGTCCGTCCGTCCATCCATCCATCCGTCCGTCAGTCTGTCCATGTGTATGAGTCTGTCTGTCTGTCTATGTGTGTGTGTGTGTGTGTAAGGTGTGTGTGTGTGTTTGGGACATTATTTGCTTGTGGTATGTGTGTTAGTCAGTCTGTGGTACGGAGATATCCAGGTCCTGTCCATGTGGGGTCATGTGTGTGTGTGTGTGTAAGGTGTGTGTGTGTGTTTGGGACAAATGTGTGTTAGTCGGTCCATGGTGTGGTGTAGCTGCATGATCATATGGAGGCCGTAGGTCAGGACCATGAGCATCAGTAGACTGGTGAGCAGTCCCATCCAGATACCAGGACTGAAGAACCCTGCACAGTCACTGGCATAGGAGAACTCTCCCCCTGCAACGTTGAAACCCTGGATCTAGAGGGTGGTGGAGAGAGAGAAGGGGGGGGGGGGTGAGAGAGAGAGAAGTTGTTTCAAATTGCAGTTAGTATTCCGTTTTCGTTTCACAGACACACACTGTTACACCCCCTACCTGGAAGTCCGTGAAGGAGACCCTCCACTGGTTAGCAGGGTCTTTGGAGGTGCGCGGAACCAGGAGGGGGTATCTGAAGTTAGTGACTGACTGACAGCGGTAGGAGTACTCAGCCGGCGCGTACACGTTACGGCTCCCGTTAAACGTTGCTTTCTGACCGTCGTATTCTATCTCCACGGCGTCTAGCGTGAACCAGCGGCGAGCTGACACCTTGTAGTGGCGCTGGGACATGGCAAACCTGGAGACACACACACACAGAATAAGTTCAAAAGAGTTTGTGTATGTGTTTGTAACTGTGTGTGTGTGTCCAGTTTACTCACACTAGTTTGAAGGAACGGTGTCCCAGGATATTCTCATAGTTTAGAACCAGACTGACAGAGAAAGGTGAAAGAGAAATATTGTAATAAAAATGGACAACATAATAATTCATTCCAATCATTTCCATGTTCAGCAAGGCTGCTGTTTCCATAGCTTCTAACAAAGATCTAGACAGGATGTGATGTCAGAGGACTGTTCACAACTTCCTGTCCAGCTCTAAACCCAGAACCGCTGACCCCTAACCTCTGACCTGGAGTGTGATTGGTTGCAGAGGGAGCCCTGGAGCCTAGGGGTCACGCCCTCACCAAAGGTCAGAGAGGTGAGGTCGTGTCGTTCCCAACGACCACCACGGAGCACGCTCACGGTCAGGTTCTCTGCCCACAGCATGATACAGCCGGCTCCGCCCTCCTGGAGAGAGATTAGAAATATATATCAGGCACAATCAACTCAAACAGCGGAACCCACAGCGGAACCCACAGCGGACCCGGCCGATCTTCATAACAAATACGATGATGAAACTTCTCTGGCTGTTATCCCGTTACAGCGGGGCAAAGAGCACCACGTACTGCTCTGTTATCCCGGTACAGCGGGGCAAAGAGCACCACGTACTGCTCTGTTATCCCGGTACAGCGGGGCAAAGCGGGGCAAAAAGAGCAGCACCTCTGTTGTCCCGTACTGCTCTGTTATCCCGGTACAGCGGGGCAAAGAGCACCACGTACTGCTCTGTTATCCCGGTAGCGGGGCAAAGAGCACCACGTACTGCTCTGTTATCCCGGTACAGCGGGGCAAAGAGCACCACGTACTGCTCTGTTATCCCGGTACAGCGGGGCAAAGAGCACCACGTACTGCTCTGTAATCCCGGTACAGCGGGGCAAAGAGCACCACGTACTGCTCTGTTGTCCCGGTACAGCGGGGCAAAGAGCACCACGTACTGCTCTGTTATCCCGTTACAGCAGGGTGAAGAACACCATCCCAACCGTGAAGCACGGGGGTGGCAGCATCATGTTGTGGGGGTGCTTTGTTGCAGGAGGGACTGGTGCACTTCACAAAATAGATGGCTTCATGAGGAAGGAAAATTAAGTGGATATATTGTAGCAACATCTCAAGACATCAGTCAGGAAGTTAAAGCTTGGTTGCAAATGGACAATGACCCCAAGCATACTTCCGAAGTTGTGGCAAAATGGCTTAAGGACAACAAAGTCAAGGTATTGGAGAAGCCATTACAAGAGAGAGAGAGATGGGAGGGGAGGAGGAGGAGAGCGAGAGATGGGAGGGGAGGAGAGGGAGAGCGAGAGATGGGAGGGGAGGGAGGGGAGGAGAGAGAGAGGGAGATGAGGGAGGAGGAGAGAGAGGGGAGGGGAGGGGAGGAGGGCGAGGATGGGAGGGGGGAGGAGGGGGGAGGAGATTCGAGAGATGGGAGGGAGGGGGGAGGAGAGAGAGATGGGAGGGAGGGAGGAGAGAGAGATGGGAGGGGATGGGAGGAGGAGAGAGAGAGAGATGGGAGGGGAGGGGGAGGAGAGAGAGAGATGGGAGGGGAGGGGAGGAGAGGAGAGAGGGAGGGGAGGAGGAGGAGAGAGAGAGAGAGATGGGAGGGGAGGGAGGGGAGGGGAGGAGAGAGAGGAGGGGAGGGGAGGAGAGAGAGAGATGGGAGGGAGGAGGAGGAGAGAGAGAGAGAGATGGGAGGGAGGAGGAGGAGAGAGAGAGATGGGAGGAGGAGAGGGGAGGGAGAGAGAGAGAGATGGGGAGGGATGGGAGGAGAGAGAGATGGGAGGGGAGGGGAGGAGGAGGAGAAGATGAGATGGGGAGGGGAGGAGGAGGGAGGGGAGGGGAGGAGGAGAGAGATGAGGGGAGGAGGGAGGAGGAGAGCGAGAGATGGGGGAGGGGAGGGGAGAGAGAGAGATGGGAGGGAGGGGAGGGGAGGAGAGGAGAGGAGAGAGAGATGGGAGGGGAGGGAGGAGGAGAGAGGGAGGAGGGGGGAGGAGGGAGGAGGGGAGGAGGAGGAGAGAGAGAGATGGGAGGGAGGGGAGGAGAGAAGAGAGAGAGGAGGGAGGGAGGGGGGGAGAGACGAGAGAGGGGAGGGGAGGAGGAGAGAGAGAGATGGGAGGGGAGGGAGGGAGGGAGAGGGAGATGGGAGGGGGAGGAGGAGAGAGAGAGATGGGAGGGGAGGGGGAGGAGGAGAGAGAGAGATGGGAGGAGGAGGGAGGAGAGGAGAGGAGAGGAGGGGAGGGGAGGAGAGAGGAGAGGGGAGGAGGAGGAGAGATGGGAGGGAGAGGGGAGGGAGGAGAGAGAGATGGGGAGGGGAGGGGAGAGGAGAGAGAGAGATGGGAGGGAGGGGAGGAGGAGGGAGAGAGAGGGAGAGGGAGGGGAGGAGAGCGGAGATGGGAGGGAGGAGGAGGAGAGAGGAGGGGAGGGGAGGGGGAGGAGAGGAGAGAGAGGGAGGGGAGGAGGAGGGGAGGGAGGAGGAGGAGAGAGATGGAGGAGGAGGGGGAGGAGAGAGAGAGAGAGGGAGGAGAGGGAGGGAGGAGAGAGAGAGGAGGGGAGGGGGGAGGAGGAGAGAGAGATGGGAGGGGGGGGAGGAGAGAGAGAGATGGGAGGGGAGGGGAGGAGAGAGAGAGAGGGAGGAGGGGGGGAGGAGAGGGAGGGAGGGAGGGGAGGGGAGGAGAGGAGGGAGGGAGGGGAGGGGGGAGGGGAGGAGAGAGAGATGGGAGGGGGAGGGAGGAGAGAGAGGGAGGGAGAGGGGAGGAGAGAGGATGGGAGGAGGAGGAGAGGAGAGAGAGATGGGGAGGGGAGGGGAGGAGAGCGAGAGATGGGAGGGGAGGGGAGGAGAGAGAGAGAGATGGGAGGGGAGGGGAGAGAGAGAGATGGGGGAGGGGGAGAGAGAGATGGGAGGAGGAGGGGGAGAGAGAGAGATGGGAGGGAGGGGAGGGGAGGAGAGAGATGGGAGGGGAGGGAGGGGGAGAGAGAGAGATGGGAGGAGGAGGAGGGAGGGCGAGGAGGAGAGAGATGGGGAGGGGGAGGGGAGGAGAGAGAGAGATGGGAGGGGAGGGGAGAGGAGGGAGAGAGATGGGAGGAGGGGAGGGAGGGAGAGAGGGAGAGAGAGAGGGGATGGGAGGGGGGAGGAGAGAGAGAGATGGGAGGGGAGGGGGAGGAGGAGCGAGAGATGGGAGGGGGGAGGGGAGAGAGGAGAGAGAGATGGGAGGGAGGGGAGGGGAGAGAGAGAGAGATGGGAGGAGGGAGGAGGGAGAGGGAGAGATGGGGAGGGGAGAGATGGGAGGGAGGAGGAGGGAGGGAGGGGAGGGGAGGGAGGGGGAGGAGAGAGCGGAGATGGGAGGGGAGGGGAGGAGGAGAGATGGAGATGGGAGGGGAGGAGGGAGGAGGAGAGAGATGGGAGGGAGGGAGGGAGGAGAGAGAGAGAGATGGGAGGGGAGGGGAGGAGAGAGAGGAGGGAGGGGAGGAGGAGAGAGAGATGGGAGGGGGAGGGGAGGAGAAAGAGATGGGAGGGGGGGGAGGAGGAGAGAGAGAGAGATGGGAGGGGAGGAGGAGGGAGAGAGATGGGAGGGGAGGAGAGAGAGAGATGGGAGAGGGGAGGGGAGGGGAGGGGCGGAGAGAGAGATGGGAGGAGGGGAGGAGGAGAGATGGGAGGGGAGGAGGGAGGAGAGAGAGAGGAGGATGGGGGAGGAGGGAGGGGAGGGGAGAGAGGGAGGGAGGAGGAGGGAGGGAGATGGGAGGGGAGGAGGAGAGAGAGGGGGGGAGGAGGAGAGAGATGGGAGGGAGGAGAGATGGGAGGGGAGGGAGGAGGAGAGAGAGAGATGGGAGGGAGGGAGGGGGAGGAGAGAGAGATGGGAGAGGGGAGGGGAGGGGAGGAGGAGAGAGATGGGAGGGAGGGGAGGGGAGGAGAGAGAGGATGGAGGAGGGGAGGGGAGGAGAGAGAGATGGGAGGGGAGGGGGAGAGAGAGAGAGAGATGGGAGGGGAGGGGAGGAGAGGAGAGATGGGAGAGGGAGGAGGAGAGAGAGAGATGGGAGGGAGGGGGAGGAGAGAGAGAGATGGGAGGGGAGGGGGAGGAGAGAGAGAGATGGGAGGGGAGGGGAGGAGAGCGAGAGAGATGGGAGGGGAGGGAGGGGGAGGAGAGAGAGATGGGAGGGGGGGGAGAGAGAGAGATGGGAGGAGGGGAGGGGGAGAGGGGAGGAGAGAGAGAGGGGAGGGAGGGGAGGGAGGAGAGGGAGGAGAGATGGGAGAGGGAGGAGGGAGGAGAGAGAGAGAGATGGGAGGAGGGGAGGGAGAGGAGGAGAGGGAGGGGAGGGGAGGGAGGGAGGAGGAGGGAGGAGGGAGAGGGAGGGGAGGAGGGGAGGAGGAGGGGAGGAGGGAGGGAGGAGAGAGAGAGGAGGGGAGGGAGGGAGGGGGAGGAGAGAGAGAGATGGGAGGGGAGGGGAGGGAGGAGGAGAGAGATGGGAGGGAGGAGGAGGGGAGGGGGGAGAGAGATGGGAGGATGGGAGGGAGGGGGAGGAGAGGAGAGATGGGAGGGGAGGGAGGGAGGGGAGGGGAGGGGGGAGGGAGGGAGGGAGGGGGAGGAGAGAGAGAGGGAGGGAGGGGAGGGGAGGGAGGAGAGGAGAGAGAGATGGGAGGGGAGGGAGGGGGAGGGGAGAGGAGAGAGAGAGGGAGGGGAGGGAGGGGAGGGAGAGAGAGAGAGGGAGGGAGGGGAGGGAGAGGGAGGAGAGA